>NC_054534.1:35922688-36222688 GCF_017654505.1 Polyodon spathula
AAGTTTACATACCCCAATGGAAATCCATAATCTCTATGAATTTCTCGAAAACAATTTTTTGGTAGAAAAAAAATATTGAACTGTGAACTTTATAGGGTTTTCAAAGAATGCTCAAGGACATTTGTTGCCTGGGCAAAGGAGTCATATTGTACAATTATTGACTAACAGCCTGTGAGGGTGTGATATAACACAAACAGTGTACCCCGTACTGGATGGTTCAGCAATTCATTCCAGGGTCAGTCGGAAACCAGCCATCCAGGAAAGGGGGTGGAGTCAAAATGCCAGAAATCATTGCCTTAGTATGGTAAGCAATGTGTCAGTCATGGATTGGAGGAGACATGATTGAATTAGCTATCGGAGGGGGAGGGACTTGCTTCCACTGAAGTGTGCACTGCCCAGTGAGTGAGGTTTCAACTGCCAGCATTCAACTTGAACTGTTTCCAGCTGCCTAAAACAAGCATTGATTGTCTGCTAACCAAGGGGCGGGACTTGCTTCTACTACAGTGTTTGCTGTGCACCTGCGCACGTGCAGTGCGTGAGCATGAGTGGCTAGTGCCACTCAGTAGCAATAGTTAGTTTTACAGGATTGCTGTAATTTTAATTACTAATTCTGTTTTAAAGTGCGTTATAGTTTTTAGTAATACTGTAATTATTCTATATTTTCTGCTTTTTTATCCATTTTGTTGGTGCAAGCAGTAGAAAATGCAGCAGTTAAGATAAGTACAATGAGGAAACGACTTTTGTTGTTTGTCGTTTTTTTTATTTTGTTGTTACTATTCCCATAGCTGCTTTTGGTAAATGTGCTTGCAATATGATCTTCTACGGAGTGGTGTTCCAAATGTTTTAATGCATTTCTTAGTCCCAAAATGTAAAACATCTGTATCTAATAGTATCTGGTAAACATTCCACTTCAGAACTCAAATGGAAAGATTCCAACTAATTTGTCAGAATGAACTGTGGCACAGCTTAATGTTAGGTCCCTGACAAACAAGGCACTTTTTTAAAATGAATTAGTTGTCGATAATAAGATTGCCTTCATGTGTCTCACTGAAACATGGCACAAATCCATCAATTTAGGTTTACTGCATCAGTCTACACCTGCGGGGTATACATTTCGAGAGAAATCACATATGGTTGGTAAAGGAGGAGGTTTAGCTATTATCTATAAATCTCACTTTACTGCTAAGGTTCTGCCCCTGAAAGGCTTCTCTTCATTTGAACACCTTACAGTTAGATTTCCTGCACCATTGTCGTTTACTCTGTGTACTGTCTATTGGTCACCTAAGTATAATTCTTCATTCATTTCTGAGAAGTTGTTTATTGATTCTAAGAAACTGCTCATGTGTGGTGATTTCAATGTACATTTGGACTCTCCTTCTACTATGGTTGTAGAATGTAATTCTATTCTTGATACTTTTGGGCTTTCCCAAGTGATTCAGTCTCCCACACATGTTCATGGACATATCTTAGATCTTTATATCTGTAAAGGTAGATAACTTTCTGATCATGTGTTACAAGATGTACAGTAACTATATCTGATCATTTCTTAATTACTGCAAAAATGAATTGTCCTTCTTTCGACCAACCTAAACAAACTAAAGAAATTACTTACCGTACAAAGAGTCTTTTAGATCCAGTGGTCTTTTATGATTGTCTTGCCTCTTCACCATTAGTAAATGTAGTACAGAGTAATGTTGATGATGCCGTGGCACGTTACAATTTGACCTTGACAAGCACGATTCACCATATTGCCCGACTTAAAACTCGGCTTATTAAAATAAGACATTCTTACTCACTCAGGGTTTTGTGTTTGGTGAGTGGAGAAGGAGAAAATAAAAAGTAAGAAAGTAAATATAACAACTAGAAGCACCAGCACCGTACTTGTTTGTGTTTAACGTTCATCCACCCTGTTTGTTAGTGTCTGTTCATTTTGTTCATCTATTTATTTTGGCCCAAAGTGTCGTGTTCTGTTTCTGGTTCTGTCTGTCAATTAAATGCATTGAACGCCGCAATGTTTCAGTTTTCACCTGCCAGTACTGCCTGTTAGCGTGTGTACTCCTTTTTGGCATGACGTCACCCCTACAGCCAGCCTGTTCACAGTGTGCCATTATCGAATTGCCTGTGCAACCACTGCACATTTTTCTTGTGTTCTTTCTTTTGTTTTGATTTTCTTGGCAGACCCTGTACCTTTTATTTGCAGTCTCTGCTTCATTGTGTTGGAGGGGTAGTCACAAATGCATGTACAGCACTACTTTGAGCAGGCATTGTGATGAATCTGGCTGCCGCAGACACTTTATTGCCTGTACCCAGTATTGTGTTTTGATAGCAGTTCTTCACAGCACTGCTATTTCAAACCAAACAGCTTCCTGTTTGCAACTGGCTTACCTGTAAAGTAGGTGCATGCTCATTTGTTTGTACAGGTAAGTAATTAGCTATTCGGGAACAAAAGTAGAAACGCACTCCAATGGAGAATGCAAACTCTCAAGTTCCACGGCGGGGTGCATATCTCTGTAAACAGGTGCAAAATCAAATGATGGAGGACTGGCATCATTGTAGGGATGATTAATGAGCACCCACTCCCCTGCTGTTCTTGGATCCAAATCCTCTTCATCATCATCACTGAGTGATAAGTCAGCATCACTGTCGCTGGTTTCGAAATCCTCCAAACCAACTTTGAAATCTTCATCACTCCCGTTGTCATTCTCCACATACGTTACTATGTTTAGCTTTCACTAAAACTATATAAACTACTACTAAACAAGTAAAACTAATAATAAAACAAAAAATAATAATTTAAAACACTATATATATACTTGTAAAAGTTGAATGGCTTCCTGCAATATATCTCAGACTTCTAAACGCCCACAGGTAGATTGGAATCAGCTACAAATGTCACCTGAATTGGATACAAATGTCAGCTGACCCTCCCCTGACTTTCATTGCACATTCCAGAGTACTAACACTGCCTTAGAGAATGAAGCCTGAAACACTAGAGTGAGAAACCGATTATAGAATAGAATGGAAAACTTGACGAACACACAAACAAACTTGACGAACAGCATGGTACTGTGAGTGGGTTTTCATTTGACGTACGTGCGTATGCCATGGTGTTGAAGTGGTTAATGCGCTTAAAACACCAAAATGTGATGCAGGTACTTCAGTATTGAATTGTGATTTCTTCACTGACAAGATTGTTACAATAAGGAATTTTCTTACCCTGTCTAGTGAAGATTTAACAGATGTGGGCATCGAGATGATAGCAGCTCCACATAGACTTTTGCTACAACTGATATTACTGATGTTTTCGATATTATCAATAAAGCTTGTTCGACCTCCAATTTCTAATTTACCTTTCCTTGCAAAAGTCTTGGAAAAGGTTGCTATTTCTCAGTTGTCTGCTAATAATCTATTTGAAAAATTTAAATCTGGCTTTCAGAAACAACATACTATAGAATCTGCACTCATAAAAGTTGTTAATGACATCCTGTCGAATGCAGATGAGGTGCTGTTATCAGGGATTGTCTTTGAATATATCTGCTACATTTGACATCATTGATCACACAATTCTTCTTGACCGCCTTGAGAAAACTATTGGCATTACTGGCACAGTACTCTCCTGGCTGCGTTCCTACTTAACCTCCCGACATCCATTTGTTGTCCTTTGGAGGATCAAAATACACTAATTCTCTTGTTTTTTCTGGGGTTTGTGACAGAGATCGAATGATTCTTGGTGTTAGATCTCCTTCCCGACCTGTGAGTAAAGGTAACAGAGTACTGTGGACTAGATGGCCTGACAGTTCATTCCCAAGGTTAGGCGGAATCGTCTGAGCTACGTTACACTAAATCATTGACCCAGAAGGTTAACGTGTGGCATTTGCAGATTGAACTTGCATTAGCAGATTGTGTTTGTTAACCAAGGGGTCATGGTTGACGGTATATAAAGGGGACGTAGTGAGGTGATCTATTCCTTTGTGAATGGTTAAATCAAACAACCAAAAGGAGAACCTGTGTTGTGATATGTGAGTGATTTGTCTGTTTTGTTTGTCGTTATTAATATATTGTTGTATTATTATCTGGATGGCTAACATGATCCGGAACTGTCGCCAAAGGGCAGTACTAAACCTGGATCAACAACACTGCACTTCTGTTTGCACTAAAGAACTGTATTCGCCACGAGCACTAGACATTACATTGCACTTGGATTTTAATTGTCTGTCTGTTTATTAATCACTGCTGCATTACCTTCACCTGCACACAGTTAACCACATTGCCACAGGTTCCACAGGACTCTGTTGTTGGTCCTTTACTTTTTAATTTGTATATGCTACCACTGGGTAATGTGATCAGAAAACATGGTTTTAATTTCCACTATGTCGACGACACCCAGATTTATTTTAAAATGAGTTCAGATGATGTAAACGTAAACTCCAGGCTATCAACTTGCCTTGATAAAATAGAGGCTAGGATATCCAACATTATTTGCAGTTAAATGCAAATAAATCTGATTTTTTTTTAATTGGCTCTAAAATAGCATTAAATAAAATCCCACAACCAATGACCTTTGGCAGCCCCCGCATTACGTCTTCGCAAGCTGTGGAAAGTCTTGGAGTCTTATTTGATTCTACTTTTAGTTTTCAGCAACACATTTCAACTGTAGTGAAGTCTACTTACTGTCATTTGGGGAATATATCTCAAGTCTGTTTGTATCTTGCAGAATCTGGCATAGAAATTTTAATTCATGCATTTGTTTCTCTATTGGCTGGTCTACCTTGTAAACTTATCAATTGCTTACAGCAGGTTCAGAATACAGCTGTATGAATTCTGACAGATACAAAAAGATTTTAACATATTACACCTGTTCTTGCCAGCTTACATTGGTTTCCATTGAAGTCCAGAGTTATTTTTAAAATTGTATTAATGACTTTTATGGCTGTCTCTGGAAATGGCCCTGCCATGATATGCTTTTACCTTATGTCCTCCATCGCCAGTTGAGATCTGCTGATGCAGGGCTTCTGGTGACTACAATGATAAAATGCAGCTCTTTTGGTGGAAGAGCCTTTAGTCATTATGTACTGTACTATGGAACAATCTTCCAATTTAAATCCTTAAAGCTGACTCAATAAATGCATTTAAATCAAAGCTTAAAACACCATGTATTTATTTATTTTATTTTTGTATAGTACATTTTTTTGTCATGTGAAGCGCTTTGTGATACCTTAGCATGAAAGGCGCTTTACAAAATCAATTTGATTGATTAATTGACTGATATTTCAGGGGATGTGACGATGCAATTTCTTCCTTTTGTTGTGGTTACGAAAGGACCTGTAAAGGAGTACAGCAAAAAAGAACTGTGAGTGTTTTGTGTTGTGTTGTTTTGTCATATTAACTAATATTTGTTTGTCATTATTAGAAAGGCTAAACTCTCTGGGAGGTGCTGCTACAATGCCAGTATTAAACACGGACTGTACTGCACCATTGTTCACTATAAACTTATATTGCACCACCTGCACAAAGAGCACTCACTACTGGATCAAGTGATCGTTTCTGTATTTGTGTGTGTCTTGTTTAGTGTCTTATTATTTCAGGACTGAACCCTGTGGTTTAGCTGAGCGATACACATTGGTGTGTAGAGCCAGATATTATTATTGACCAGCAAATAAAGAGCTGTTTAACTGTAACCTGTGTTGTTTCAAATCATTCTCCCAATTTTTTTCTTTTTAATTCCTTAATGCTTTTATTTCCTCAGTTCTTAACCATGCTGTGATGGAAAGACGAGTTCTGGTGATGAATCTTCCTCCCGACCTGTGAGGGCGCTAAAGAACGAGAGGAGAAATATCTGGAAGGGCTGGCCTGACAGTTCGTTTCCGGGTCAGGGAAGTGAGTCAGCCTGGAAAGAAGCGTGACTCTGTTGTAAGACCGTATTGATTTGAAAGGTAAACGAGAGGCAGCTGCAAGTAATAAGGCAGCTGCAACCGTTTACCTAGATATCATGCGGGTTTACATATAGGGGCCAGGGTAACGCTGATCTTTTCCTTCGTTTGGGTAAAAGCTCAGCAGAGAGAAGGACCAAGAGAGGAGCTCTCCTGCAGAAAGAGAAGAGCGTATTGTGTATTGTGTTTTGTGTTTTGTCTGTTTTGTAATTGTCTGCGTTTTGCACCACCAGACAGTTAACTCACCTATCCGGAGCTGTCGACCAGGGTCAGCACAATCCGGATCACCACTGCACAGAACAGTCACAACATGTGTCACCGTGTCTTCACGCACCACAAGCACGTCTGCACTCACCCAGGACTGGTGACTGTGCCCTGCTTTGTTATCCCCGCGCTTTACACATCGTTGTGTATAGCCGGGGATTTATTATTTGACGGTCACCAGACCTGGATTACAAATAAAAGCACTTTTTTTTTCACTGAATCACTGCTGTCTGTTCATCACTCCTGCACCGCATCACCGCGACATCTGTTCCCCTTACCAACCACTTTGCCACACATGCTCAACAACATTTGATCATGTTTCATTGCATTTGACATTGCAATAAGAAAAATAATACTGTATGTATTTTTGTTATGTTCAAATGTAAGTTTAGAAAGAAAATGTTTAAATTGCCATGTTTCTATTAAATTAGAAACAAGATTAACCTTCTTCTAACATGAGGTTTGAGTGTGTCATATGGCAGTGCTGTGTCTTTGCTGTTGATACTGAACTGGGCCTCTTAAGGAGATGTCTTCTCTTTAATCCCACACAGCTGCTTTATTTTACTCACTTCCCTGAAGAAACATTCCGCCTCCACTCCACTGGAATCCTCTTGAAAACATGTTAAGCTCCTGAAGATAAGCTTTATGGGCCATTTACCCCTTTTGTAACTAATCATAAGTGTGACCCAATATCTAAATAATGTGGTTTGAATAAGGTCTAGCCTGCTTCCTTTTGCTATTAGACTTGCTTACATTTTTCTCTTGCTTAGTGAACCACATTGTTTCTTAATGTTTCAGCTAATAAGTTGAAAGATAGCATTTTAGTTACTGTACATGTATTATAACCACAATGTTATCAGCTTGTTAACACTCGTGTCACTGTTAACCCTTACAATATTTTATAATATAATCCAGATGCCAGCGTTTCCTTTTCAGAAACTTGTTTTTATAAAATATACACAAAAAAAAGTAGTCATGTCGAATGTATCACAGCAGTTATTATTTAAAACTGGATAAGTTACTGTGTTAACCCACCTCTTCCGCTGAGCTTTTTTGGTATGCTTTATCCATTATGACCCCAGCCTGCCTTGCCATTTGGGACTAACAGTCTCAAAATTTGCCAAGAACAGCAAACCCTATCCAGAAGTTAATTGAACTTGTTCGTGAGTTATTTTGTGCCAAAGAAAGGGTTAGATGCAAAAAGACACGAAGACAGTTTGTTTTAATGAAATAGAATGTATATATTGATGCATGTTTAAATATTTTTTCCTTAAGGGAAGTCGTTGCTTTAAAAGGAGACAGATTCTTGCTAAACATACCTTATCCTTCAAGGTGCTGCTCCACATGGCACATAAAGCCATATACAAACAGCCAAACCCATCTGATTAGAAACAGGAAAAGAACTGGCTTGCACACTGAGAACTTTAATTAATTACACACAAATAAACAACAAAAAAAACCCTTAGCGTTTCAAAACAGGAGGTCCTTCTTCAAAGCACTTCAGCACCTCACAGATATTTCCACAGCAACCAATTAAAAAGGAGCCCTAACTTTCAAGTTTTATTAAGATGTATTATCCGGGGCAGGAACATCACTAAAGCTTGCTATATCGATAATACTGAATAACGCACAATCACACCTGTAAACATTATCAGTAAAATAAAAGCACGGTGAGGAATAAAGGTAATCCCATATTTCATTTCTGTTTAGTTTCCTGGATTATTATTCAACTGGTAGATTACATTAATGAATCCTAAATCTGTACAGTAAGTAATAGGCTGTTTGGTCCATAGAGTGACATGGTTTGGGAAGGGCTGAAAAAGAGAAAAAAAAACATAAAAGAGTAAGTATTGTAGCTTCGAGTTACATTTTCTTTTTCTGTGTCTTCCTTATCTGTTTGCTATCATTCAGATTGGCTCTGATGGCAATTCCTCAGACATGTGTGTCTTTTTTAAAATTCATGTCTATGTTAAGGCGCTTTGAATATGAGTTTAGGAGCTGCTTTTCAGTTCAGTTTGCCATGGACATATGTAATGTAGCCAGTGTCTTTATATGAGTTACCGCTAGCGCCATCTGGTGTGCTGCAGTGTATTGCCAGCAGACACAAAGAAACTTCATAAAATGTGACAGATCACTAGCTGGCACACAATTGTACTTCTCTAAAGACACTGGCTGATCTAGCAGCCTATGTTACATGTATCTGTGGCAGGCAGCCGGAACCGAAAAGCAGTTCATTAAAAAAATTTAAAGAAAAACCTCAGTGTGAGAGAAATAGTACTTTTTAGTACCATTTGGTAAGATGACAAACATCATAAAAAGAAAAAAAAAAGAAAAATTTGAAGTTGCTTACTTAACTGAGTTTTTAATCTAGTGAAGTGTTGTACACAGAAGGCTGGAAAGGGTCAGAAAGCATGCACTATATAGTAGAAAAATGATATTTTATTTGTCAAACATTGCCACGTTAAAAACATGACCATTGGCTTCAATCTACAAAGCTAATTCCCCCTCAGACACTAGCCAGATTCCATTTGCAATGGCAATGTTAAGCAATACAACAGAAATCATTCACGCCAGGGTTTTTTATTTTCTCCTGTGCTCGAACAGGTGCAGCCACTATAACACCATTATTATTCAAGGCAATTTCCCAGTGATGTAATCTGCATGAAAGAAATCCTGAAGGATACGTATATTGAAAATCTTGTCAAATAAGTTAATGATATCACCAACAATGTCAAATGTTTTTGGTTTGTCTTAATTACTTAAGATTTTTTGCTGTTGTTAGAAAAGTATGCATGGTAATGAGTTACCTGAATAAATATGCAAATTGAACGCATTGTCCTGAAAAGTTGACGGTTCATATGAGGAAGGGGTATGTTACGCAGGGGGAAACATTTACAAATCTGCTGAATTTAATTTAGCAAACGGAAAATGTTGTGAATCTTTGCCCTTTGAGCATTAAATTAAATTCAGCAGATTTATCCCCAGGTTGGGGTAACTGTAGGGAACCCATTTTAATGATCTAAACTCCATAATATCTCAAATGAGCCACCAATTAAATAATAAATAGGACCCTGCCTTGTGTTTACGTACTAATACAGTAAAAATACATTAAAGAGACTCCTGTGCACTGGAAGAGAGGTTGTTTTACACAATCTATTTCTGTATTTAAATCTAGTACTAAAGATTATTTTGCTTTAATTTATTTATGTACTACTTGTTCCATTACAGGGTGAAGCATTACCATTTGTTCACAATAAGCACACATTTAGGAATATAGTGAAGTGAGTTCAAAATAGTCTTTGCATATATTATATGACACATATATACTAGTCTGCAGAGGTTTTTGTTGTGCTGTGTCTGTATTCTAGGGTTATTTTATATTTTAAAACCCAGTAACCAACAATTGGATGAAGTGTGCATTTGCTGACATCTAGTGGACACAACTGCAAACAGCAATCCCGTCAGTTAAAATGGAGGGAAGCTAAGCACTCTGTGCCTACAACATTATGTTTTAACCACACAGTTTGTTTTATGTCTATATGAAAATCCTCAAACACATTACCCGGCATTTAAATGTAAAAAGAAAAACAATGTCAATGTACCCTAGTATTTCTAGTAGATTTTTTCAAATAGGACATTTCATTTATCTGATAAAAACCCACAAATGTAACATTACTTTAAGTCTAACGGTAATGTTATGATATTCAAGACCTATTTGTGTTCATTTGACCCCCCCAAAAATGTATGCAGTGTAGTAGAAATCTCAGGAGAAGTAATTAGGAACCATTTATATTTTGGTCTATTAAAAGCAATTAATTCTAAAATGGCAGAACTATACCACTATTCTCCAAATAACCTTTTAAGGCAAAACCCATTATCTTAACCAAAGCCAAAACAAAAGTTCTATTACATATTATAAAGTACCACTACAAATGAATTAACAAATACCACTCCTACATTATATACTTCCTGCTGAAATGTGCCTTTAACAATTATATTCACTCAACATTTCCTATCTCTAAGACTTTCAAATAATTTGCTCTCGCTGCTTGCATGCTTTCTCAGGGCTTATGTGTGCCTGTCTACCAGACTGAAATCTGTTAAAATATCCTGTTCAATTTCCTTCCGCAGAGGGCAACCACTGACTCATAACATACAAGAGTGACCTAAGCAAGCTCAGCTGGCCATTAACTAGATACTTCAAGAAATTTCACCTAATGTAATGAATCAGTGTTTAACCCTGTGTCCCAAAAAGAACTCTTGTAAAAGAACAAGTTTCCCTACTCAAGGTCTGTTTCCAATTGAATGCAAGTAATTGCACCTACAGGCTGCTTTGTAGTAACGTCAACACAGAAGTTATATATGCAGGCTAAGCTACAGACGAACATAACTCCTTGTTATTTTTTACTGCCTGCCAAAATCAAACGCTTTGGACAAAAGAAGGTTTAAGGTGTACTATGCCACAAAAGCACCACTTGAACCAGTTTTGCCAGTCACTATTGTAGAAAACAACATTTCCCATGTCAATTCAATCGTAATTCCTAAAAGACAGATAACATATTAGGGTAGCACTGCACTTGGGAAAGGGCTTGCTCAATAAAATATTTTTTATGAGGACTAGATCATTAGCTACAAAGGATTATAAGCTATTTAGTAAGCTATGGCTGCGATATGCTTGGTGATCCTTAATAGAGATCACCCACACTGCTGAGGTCATCAGAAGAGAATCTCAGCAATCTCTTTGTATTTCTTCATAGCCACCCCAGCAAAAAGACATCCTGAAATGATTATGCCCCCATTGCCCTTGGAGCATTAGATGATTTCACATTTACTAAGACAAGGCCATCAATGCAACATTATCTTTGAAAAATAAGGCCTGAACACAGCAGTCTTAGCTGGGATATTTCTTTGAAGTATTCTATATAAATGTTTTCCCTGACTGTTCCCATGGTTCATTTGGTTTTATGAATCCACCTTACTGAAAATGTTATATATGTGAAGCAGGGCTGCATCATCCACACACTTGCAATGATTTTGCAAGCAGCACATTTTTTTTTTCTCCCCTATTTAGTGATGTCCCCATTGAGCAGTCCCAGGAGAGAGACAGGTGTGAATCTCATTTGCACAGACAGACAGTTAAAAAACATTAAAAATACAATTCCTTAAAAACAATTACAATGCTTAGCTGATAAATACAATATAGGTTTAAATACTAGTATTTCCACATGCCTTACATTTTAATGAATAAGTTACTTGGTACATATATTCTGCTAAAAAAAATACAAGTTTCATCATTATTGGAAAGGAGTTCTCCAGACTTCTGTAAAAATGTGTTATACGCTTATAATAAGGTTTTGCTTGTGCAGTAGCTGGACCCTGTTGGCATTAAAAAAATTATGGATTCAAATTTGGTAGAAGCCTAACTTCACAGTCTGTTCCCATAAAAGAAGGAATAAATGTGCAGAGCAGCGGATGTAGCTTCTTTATTTGCATGTTTAGTAGGACAGCCAACGATTCTCTTGGGCATCATTTCAAACCTGTTAAAACCTTGCAGGGCTTAATGGAATGAGCAAGATAATACACAAGACTGAATCAATAATAAATGTCTTAATGAATTAACATTTACAACGATTTAGACCATCTTAGATCAACAATGATCAAGGATCATGTAAAATATATATATACAGTACTGTGCAAAAGTTTTAGGCAGGTGTGAAAAAATGCTGTAAAGTAAGAATGCTTTCAAAAATAGACATGTTAATAGATTATATTTATCAATTAACTAAATGCAAAGTGAGTGAACAGAAGAAAAATCTACACCAAATCCACATTTGGTGTGACCACCCTTTGCCTTCAAAACAGCATCAATTCTTCTAGGTACACTTGCACATAGTCAGGGATTTTGTAGGCATATAGTCAGGTGTATGATTAAACAATTATACCAAGCAGGTGCTAATGATCATCAATTCAATATGTAGGTTGAAACACAATCATTAACTGAAACAGAAACAGCTGTGTAGGAGGCATAAAACTGGGTGAGGAACAGCCAAACTCAGCTAACAGGGTGAGGTTGCTGAATACAGTTTACTGTCAAAAGTCATACACCATGGCAAGACTGAGCACAGCAACAAGACGCAAGGTAGTTATACTGCATCAGCAAGGTCTCTCCCAGGCAGAAATTTCAAGGGAGACAGAGGTTTCCAAATGTAGTGTCCAAGCTCTTTTGAAGAAGCACAAAGAAATGGGCAACGTTGAGGACTGTAGACGCAGTGGTTGGCCAAGGAAACTTACTGCAGCAGATGAAAGACACATCATGCTTACTTCCCTTCGCAATCGGAAGATGTCCAGCAATGCCATCAGCTTAGAATTGGCAGAAAACAGTGGGACCCTGGTACACCCATCTACTGTCCAGAGAAGTCTGGTCAGAAGTGGCCTTCATGGAAGACTTGCGGCCAAAAAGTCATACCTCCGACGTGGAAACAAGGCCAAGCGACTCAACTATGCATGAAAGCACAGGAACTGGGGTGCAGAAAAATGGCAGCAGGTGTTCTGGACTGATGAGTCAAAATCTGAAATATTTGGCTGTAGCAGAAGGCAGTTTGTTCGCCGAAGGGCTGGAGAGGGGTACACGAATGAGTGTCTGCAGGCAACAGTGAAGCATGGTGGAGGTTCCTTGCAAGTTTGGGGCTGCATTTCTGCAAATGGAGTTGGGGATTTGGTCAGAATTAATGGTCTCCTCAATGTTGAGAAGTACAGGCAGAAACTTATCCATCATGCAATACCATCAGGGAGGCATCTGATTGGCCCCAAATTTATTCTGCAGCATGACAACGACCCCAAACATACAGCGAAAGTCATTAAGAACTATCTTTAGCGTAAAGATGAACAAAGTGTCCTGGAAGTGATGGTATGGCCCCCACAGAGCCCTGATCTCAACATCATCGAGTCTGTCTGGGATTATATGAAGAGAGAGAAGCAACTGAGGCTGCCTAAATCCACAGAAGAACTGTGGTTAGTTCTCCAAGATGTTTGGGCCAACCTACCTGCCGAGTTCCTTCAAAAACTGTGTGCAAGTGTACCTAGAAGAATTGATGCTGTTTTGAAGGCAAAGGGTGGTCACACCAAATATTGATTTGATGTAGATTTTTCTTCTGTTCACTCACTTTGCATTTAGTTAATTGATAAATATAATCTATTAACATGTCTATTTTTGAAAACATTCTTACTTTACAGCATTTTTTCACACCTGCCTAAAACTTTTGCACAGTACTGTGTGTGTGTGTGTGTGTGTGTGTGTATATATATATATATATATATATATATATATATACACACACACACACACACACAGTGCCTATAGAAAGTCTACACCCTCTTAAAATTTTCACCTTTTGTTGCCTTATAGCCTGTAATTAAAATGCATTAGATGTTTTTTTTTTCCATTTACCTACACATCCTACACCACAATGTCAAAGTGAAAAAAATATTCTAGAAATTTATAGAAAATGAATTAAAAATAAAAACTGAAATAGTTTGGTTGTATAAGTGTCCACCCCCTTGTAATAACAATCCTAAATTAGCTCAGATGTAACCAATCGCCTTCAAAATCACACACCAAGTTAAGCGGTCTCCATCTGTGTTAAACTATAGTGGTTCACATGATTTCAGGATAAATTCAGCAGTTCCTGTAGGTTCCCTCTGCTGGGTAGTGCATTTCAAAGTAAAGACTCAACTATGAGCACCAAGGTGCTGTCAAAAGAACTCCAGGACAAAGTTTTTGAAAGGCACAGATCAGGGGATGGGTACAAAAAAAAATCAAAGGGCTTGAATATCCCTTGGAGCACAATCAAGAAGTGGAAGGTTTATGGCACCACCAAGACCCTGTCTAGATCAGGCAGTCCCTCTAAACTGGACGACCCAGCAAGGAGACTGATCAGAGAGGCTACCAGGAAGCCAATGCAACTTTGCAAGAACTACAGGCTTTTATGGCCAAGACTGAACAAAGTGTGCATGTGACAACAATATCCCAAGCACTCCACAAATCTGGCCTGTATGGTAGGGTGGCAAGAAGGAAGCCATTACTCAAGAAAGCCCACCTTGAGTCCTATTTGAAGTATGCAAAAAAACACTCAGGAGATTCTGTAGCCATGTGACAAAAAGTTTTGTGGTCTGACGAAACCAAAATGGAACTTTTTGGCCTAAATGAAAAGCATTATGTTTGGCGCAAACCCAACATAGCGCATCACCCAAAGAACACCATCCCTACTGTGAAGCATGGTGTTGGCAGCATCATGTTATAGGGCTGTTTCTCAACGACAAGGACTGTGACACTTGTCAGGATAGAAGGAAAAATGAATGAGCAAAGTACAAAGAAGTCCTTGAGGAAAACCTGCAGCCCTCTGTAAGAAAGCTGTAACTGGGACAGAAGTTCACCTTTCAGCATGACAATGACCCAAAGCACACAGCCAAAGCTACACTGGAGTGGCTAAGGAACAAAATGGTAAATGTCCTTGAGTGGCCCACTTAGAGCCCTGACCTAAATCCAATTGAAAATTTGTGGCATGACAATTTTTGGCATGACTTGAAGCTTGCTGTCCATCAACGCTCCCCAAGGAACTTGACAGAGCTTGAACAGTTTTGTAAAGAACAATGGTCAAATATTGCCAAATCTAGGTGTGCAGAATTGGTAGAGACCTATCCCAACAGATACACTGCTGTAATTGCTGCCAGAGGTGATTCCACCAAGTATTAACACAGGGGGGTAGAGACTTATCCAATTATGATCTTTCAGTTTTGTATTTTTAATACAAAACTTTTTTCCCCCTTAACACTGTGGAGTATGGTGTGTAGATAAGTGGAAAAAAAATCCTCATTTAAATGCATGAAACTCTGAGGCACTGACACAACAAAATGTGAAAAAAGTTCAAGGGGGTGTAGACTTTCTATAGGCACTATGGTTATATATAACACACAACCACATTATTGATGATCTATATTAAAACAAACGTTTCATAAAATACATGCCCAAATAGTATGCAAAACTTTTTGTGTGCATGTGTGTGTATGTGTGTGTATATATATATATATATATATATATATATATATATATATATATATATATATATATATATATAAATGACCTTTGGAATGAATTGCCTAATACATTTACAAAGACACACTTAATGGAACATACTGTAAATGCAGTAAGCAACACTGACAACTGCACACAGAAATTGCACAAAACTTAACTAACCATGTAGATGCCATTCTAATCCAACATTCAATCTCCTTAAAAAATTTAACAAATCAACTTGCCTTTGAAAAAGGATTAATTTTATTTACAATATTTAGCAGATTACAATAAAAATGCTAAAAAGACTTGCCTCATTAGAAGCAGTGATTAATTCTTTGAAAATGAAAATTACTAGATCAAGAACTGTCTGTTGCTGCTGTAATTCAGCTATCCAGAGCATTGGCAAAGTGGGGTCCTTGACGTAAATGCAGCACAATCTCCTGATTCCTCGTCATCAGTTTAGTGGCTTTCTCCTTTTTTACCTACAACCTGGGAGGACAAGAACATCTTTCAGTCATAAAGACCAGCTTGCTTGAACACAGAATTACCAACTTTATCTGCAAGAGGTATTATTTGTCAAACTGTAAAATGTTAAAGATCACACATTTTCCTAGATTTTTTGATGAGAAATTAGCATACATGTATCTGTACTACCAAATTAACTAAATAATGCGACTCATAAAACTGCGACGGAATTTCAAGACAGCTACACAGGGACAAGCATTAAAAGCACAGATTTAAGTGAAAACATTTTAACAAAGCAAGGCTCAGTAGTATACATTATTCTTAAGATCAGCAAAATTACAACACCACGGACAAGTCTAATCAACCGACGGTTGCATTCACACTGGGTCTGTTTCAAACGGGCTCGGTCTGGTTCGTTTAGTTTGAAACAATGTATCAATGTGCTTGCTGTTCACACTTATCTGTGAGCAATGGGACAGAGTTCGTTTTGATGCGAGCTAAAGTTCTTTTTTTGGCCCCTTTTCATTTTTTTTTCAGGACAGAGTCTGTTTTGTGTTCAGAATGCAGTTTGCAAGTGCACTCGGTTTTTTATATGGTCTGTGAACCGGATGTTTACACTATCCTTCAAGGTACTTGAAAGATGGAAGCTATTGAAGTCCTGCTCCAGTTTTTAATAGCATTTTAGATTCTTACATTTTGCTGCGGAAGAACGAACGGAAACTTCGCTAATTTAATTAATTTGTTTATTGAATGTCTGCAGTAGGAGAATGATGCAGTATTCAGTTATGCAACACTGCGTTGTTCTCCTACTGTAGGCAATAAACAAAGTACACTTACTATTTTATTTTGTCCAGATCGGCTTGCTGTCTACCAAATTTCTACCTGAGCTTTAGTTTCTCATACTGTCCATGTAATTAGGGTTACCAGATTTACCAGAGGTTACCAGTATTTTTTTTTCTTCAGTTCACTGACAGCATACCAACTCTAAAGCTGTTAAAATAACAGTGTATATATAATACCACAATAATAGTTTAACCCTGTGCAGTCCTATGTCGGACCAGGTCCGGCATTACAACTTTCCCTTTCCAGTCCGACATCATCAAAAAGATGTAAAGCACAGGTCTCTAGTTGGTTTTTTCTCCGGAAAAAGCAGAGAAAACTTTTCAATGGCCGAGTGAGACCGATAGGAGCCGAATGAAGCCGAAAAAAAGGGCGTATCTGATAGACCCATGCACCATAGAGAACACAGACACAAATAAAGGAGGTAGCTGCTTCTGCATCAAATGCTCAAAAAATATCACTGACATTTGCAGAGCTTTTTGAGATGTTATAGTAATAAAATAATGACTTGGATCTCATTACTGAGGAGTTTGGTGATAAAACGAGTGATCAGGAGAGGATTTACCAGTATGCAAGTCTATAAAAAGAGGTATGTGAAAAATATAGCGAACAAGGGGTGGGGCTTGGCTGGAGATACAGTACTGAGTGTTCTTTTGTGATTCAATGCCTTTTAAAAAAAAATAAACTTTTAAATTAAAATAAACAGCATGTGTGAAAATAAACTGGACATGACACGTCTAACAAGCGCAGAATAAATGGACCGTTAAGAGTTAAAAATTAAATATTAGGTGCTGCGGTCCAGATTAATGCGTAAAAATGGCAGGTATGCAGCTTAAAAATCCAAAATACTCACTAAATTTAAATTTGAAATGTACACAAGAAAAGCAACACAAACATTATCCAATTTCTGGCTAGAACTGCTGTGTCTGCAGCCAATCACAGTAAGAATAAGACCAATTCAAAGGTTGTAGCATAAACACCACAGTTCAGCTACAAATCCAACTGGAACTATCGTCAGGGGCAGATAAACAAAGGTGCCTATAATATTAGGCTAACTGTTTTATAACGTATTAATGCATTTCCTTTATGTGTATGTATAGATTTATACTGAAGTTTTAACATATTCACTGAGTTTAATGTTAAAATATAACCAACGTAATTAAGAAGAAGATTGGCAAAATTACAAGAACACCGGCAAGTCTAATCAAACTAAGGCTGCATTCACACTGGGTCTGTTTCAAAACAGACCTTGGTCTGGTTTGAAACAGATCCATTGTTTATTTTATTTTTGAATGGTGCTAACGCAATCTAATAATTACCCTGCTATTATCTTGCCGAGCACACCGATCCACAACCAGGACGATTTAACAGTTGTACTGTTTCCGACAGGGATAAGAGACGAAGGCTGTTTTTGCTCTACTTGTTTCCTCAGAATATTAACTAAATTATGTGTGAAATGTTTACTTCTGAGTCAAGTTACATTTTATAGTTTGATTCCTATGTGCAAAAGGATCCGAGTCCAGCAGTTGTTCACACTGAGGCTTAGCAAGCAAACCAGACTCATGCGTTTCCCAAACGGACAGAGACAACCTCTTTTGGTGGACCTGGTACGGTTAATTTCCCAAGCGAACTTTGTTGTTCACACATCACACCAACGGACCAGTCTAAAGTGAACACAGCCTAAAGTGCAAACAATTAAAACTTTCTAACCTGCTTCAGTATTTGTGTCCTATGAGACAATAGCTGTGTGTGCCTCTGGTAGTCAAAGTATTGTTACAATAGGAACGTTATAAATTTTTTTTTTTTTTCATTGTTACAACCAAAGGCTAAATTATTTTGCATTTTATTAATGGATCAGCAATAGTTTTCAGCTCTGTATAAATTCTACTTATTCACTGGTTATGATAAACAAATCTGGTTAGAAAAAAAGGTTCTTACCCGTTTGAAGTCATTCATGTTTGTGGATTGTACTGGGGTGCCAATAAAAGTTAAATAGTTCACTTTTGTTGTTTCTTCATTGCCCTGGTTTGATTTTATAAATAGCTGGGGAAAAATAAATTATAAATTATAGCATTAGAAGAATAAAATTATATTTCACTGTATAAAATTAAAACAAGATAAACCATTATGTTCTTAAATGTTTTATATTTTCAAAGGATTATTTAAAACTTGGGGATGCATTTTTTTTTTTGTTAAAAAGGTATTCAAGAGGCTTTGCACTTACAGTTACACTGTTGACATTCTGAAATTTCACATAACGCAGCGGTATTAGGCTGTCTTCCTTAACATCATCTTCTGTTAAATCTAGGGCTTGGGTAGGTTCACTTCTCTCAGCATCATCAAAGTCCATAGAGCGTGGAAGATTAATAAATATTTTCACGTACTTTGGGGCTTGAGCTGCACACAAAAGGAAAAAAACACATGTTTAAATTTGTTATACAAAGGTGTAGTTTGCACAAATCAAAATTGTAGTAGAAGTAACAACAAAATACAAAAATTTCTCTTGGATATCCAATGATAAGATGGATAACATTCGCCATTTATATTACTGTGTACTTTTTGTGTAGGACATATTGTTTCAAACTTTTTTTTTTTTTTTAAATCACAACCGTTTAACAAATTGAATATTTTTAAACAAATTAAATCTTATTTCAACAGTAGCACTGGCTGAGAGAGACTTAACTTACAAAGAAACACATGGCATTCAAAAGACAAAATGGAGGTGTAAAGTGGTGGACATTTGCTTTATTTAAGTGTTTATAGTAACAAAATAATTACACCGTGTAAGTAAATTGTGTATATCCCAGACTACACGGGAAGACTTTCTTATGACATGACTTTTTATTTAAGTAAAATGGTAGACTGTAAATATGGTCATGGGGTTCGAATTTTCGTAATTACAGGCTGTGTCACCAGTGTCGCTCGATCTATTAAATGGCAGGTGAATTTAGTAGCTGCTTCATTAAATTATCATCTACGAACGATTATATATATATATATATATATATATATATATATATAATATAATATATATATATATACTATATTATATATATTGATATATATATAATAATAGCATACAAAAGAATCAATATATTAATTTCTAGTGGTTTTGCTAGCATTTTTCTTATGTTTATTCTAGTGATAAAATTGGAAATGCTACAAGATCACTACATTCTACCACTGCGGACCGAAAGCGAATAAACTAATCTTAACTAAATATGAATCAAAATGTAGAATTTGTTAGCCAGAATGAAGGTCGTAACTCATGCCAAAGTAGTGACCATAAAATTGATTGTATGGATAAATAATTATTAAAGTTATGTTTTCCTTTAAAAGCAGTAATTTGAACTTTACAGATTTGAGGTAGGAGTAGTTAAATCTGTTTCTGCAACACCAACATTTTTCATAATGCAGAGATGCATTCAAGTCTAGTACTTGTGTCCAAGTACTGTACATTTGAACTAAAATAACATATGTTCTGCATATTGCAGTTTTAAACAAATGTACTTCATTCATGCAACTGTTGAAACTTTCTATAACTGCAATCATGAAAGCACAGCACATCATTGTTTTAGAAGCATCCTTCACCCATGGTGCCAAACAAATAAATACAATTAAATAAATAAACCTACCAACATCAATGGCGTGAAGTTTCATTGAAAAAAGCTTCACTGGCTGATTGAAGGCCATCGTAATTAGCAGCTGAAATAAAAGAGAAATTGTACATTATAACAATAAACATTTAAAGCAGGTTTATTTTCTATTCAGCATTACCTTTAACATTATCACCAAATTCTTAAAGTTGAACACTTTGTTCATAAACACTTTAGGTCAAGCATAATGGCTTGAGGTGAAATGTTTTGACAAGTGCAATAAATGACTTCAGTTCTAGTACTAAAAAGAGGTTTCCAAAAACAATGAAAAGTCAGCATTATCCAGGAACCAAAGATTATATTACAAAACTTGAAACTCCTCCAGAGGCATATACTGCTTATACAGTGAGAAAGAGAAACCATTACATTTGGGCAAGATTACAGTTTTGACAAGGTAGAGCTGCTTAATGAAGTGACAAAACATTTAACAAATATATAAATCCTATGCAGCATCCTGGAAGAAAGTTGGACCATTACATACATATCTAATACTGCCATGTGAGCTGTCTAAATCTGGTGCATAGGCTGGGAACAAATTAGTAGGAGGAGCAATAGCCCATATTCACATAAATGTTGTACCCATGTAGTCGCACTGACAGTAATGGTGCAGTGCATCATTAAGTAACAGCACCAATGGAGGTCTTCTTATGATGGCTTTACAAAAAAAAAAACAGAAAATGTTACAGTTCCAATATCTTTAATCTTAAAGTTTTGAAAAATTAAATGGAATCTAACATACCTAACATGAAACAACTTTTGCTTTACACTGAAGGCTTTCCAACGCCATGCAAGCTGGCCTCACAAAATCTTAAACTAAACTGTGCAAAAGCCTAGTAGCCTGTCTTGAAATGCAATCCTATAGCTAGAGCGACAGAAATACAGAGTAACTAAATCAGGGGGGGTGTATCTTTAAATTTCAAATTCTCATTTACCTTTCCTCTAAGAAGCACAGTCTCTTGGCATAAATTGAAGAGACACATTTTTTATTTCAAACTAATTGGAACTGATGTGCATGAGAAATCCAACTACTCATCTATGTTTAGTTATACAGATTAATTGCATAAAACAAAAAGATTAAAGAAACCTCAGTCTGGCAACATAGACAATGAATGTATAATGTATTAGTAGCAGCAGTTTAGAAGCACTTGTCAAGGAATAATTGTCAGATCTGAAATCAGTTGTGCGACAAGAGAGTTTGGCATCACCTTGTTCTTTTTGCCTGCAACTCTCGAGACAACACTTATTTCCTAGTAAATACGTATGCTGCTGCTCATATAATTTATATTCAGTGCAGGAAAAAATGAAGTTTGTACCAGGATGGGCATTTCACTTACCTGTTCATCACAATCTGATTCTAAGAAGGTTAGATCTTTTCGTAATCCATTTTCAAACCCATGGTCATCGCTTTCATTAAGGCATTCACATCCAGCTTTGTTTGCAAATGGCATAAGATCCATCTAAAATAGCACGTAATCATTTAATTAATGAATAACTTAGATATTTTTATAAAGAAACAACACATTTTTGTAACTTTGAAAGCTTCACAGAAATGTGTTTGTTCCGGATGCCAAGGATAAGGGTTCACTGTATTCCCCGTCCCATACCAAAATATACATCGAGACATTGTCCCTTTATTAAACACGGGCACTCACATATCCTTTGGGGATATCAGCGTCCTCGTTGCTTCCTGGGTCGTTTTCTAGATGTTGTTTTATCTTCTCCTCTAGTCCCGAGGCATCAGCCCCCTGATACTGATCAACTCGCACTTTGTTCCGGAAAAACAAAAATGTAGGTGTAGCTGATATATTGTTTCCAGCAGCAGTTGCCTGCAAAGTAAAGATAAAAATGAATAAAATAAAGAGAAAATCTGATACTCTTAAACATGTGTGATCCAGCTGATTTTCAATATGGATTCTTGAGCTTTGTTGCATCTGTCTTTCTACCACGTTTCGGTATGTGAAAATTTGCTCAAGTTCTGTATATAATGGACAACGCTTTGATGAATATATGGATACTCATCGGTATGTTTAGCACAACATGCGACGTTGCCTATCTTGTTACAAGTTAGTTAGCCGATTTTAACTTCATGGCTCCCATTTCCATTTCACTACACAACAATAAAAATAGTTATTTACCCTTCGGTATGGCTCTGCCCAACATTAATACTAGTTGCACTTCTGTTTACTTTAAACTGGTAAATGATGAAGGCAAGTTAAAATGTGATCTGAACATGTCAAATTTAAACCAGAGATATTTAGCTACCTAGCACACTAGGAGATGCAGTAGCCCCGTGATTCAACCACAAAATTGTGGCTTTGTAATTACTTTTTCTGTAGTGATCTAAAAATGTTAGTTGAAAGCAGGTCTTGATAGTGTTACTGTATATTCCATAATTAAAGGTTGGGTATCCTGCTTTTTTGCCAGCTGGAAAAAAAGAATTGTCAAACAGCATTGCAACTCCTAAAGGGGTTCATTATTTCAACATCTTGAGAGAGCAATAAGTGATACATAATTACAGAGATACTTGTTTTTGATTGGATAGCTATTTCAACAACTAGAGAATGCAGTCTAATGATTCTGGCTAGTGGGATGCATTACAAACATTCAGCATTAACCAACATTTGATTTTCTCTTGTCCATTGACAATAATGGATATCGGAATATGAAGGAGCTATGTGTACAGCTTTACAACATTAACTTGTACTTAGATTGCAAAAAGAAAAAGAACAAAAAACCTTTTAGCAGTAAACACATATCTGGCCATGAAGTGACTACAGCAATTAAACTGTAAAGCATTCTGCCTTACTATTAAAGGTAATCAATTCATTGACATATCAGCATTCAATTATTTCTGGAAACGAGACTAGTTGAGTCATAACAGGATGTCACACTTACAAAAAAAGAAAAGATTCCTGGGGAACCAACTCAAACATACAGTATAAATGATTAAATTATATGGTAACACACCAGCACAAGTGGGCTCATTTCAGGCAGGCTCCTACAGGTGAAATTGCTTACCTGGCACTGATGAACATCCACTTCAAGAAAAACTGCTTGGGGGTATTTATTACTTAGCATATTAAAAGCGGGAGCTATTCTTACACAAGGTCGGCACCTTTAAAAGAAACAAAATACATCAATTAACATATGTTTGTTGAAAAATAGTACAAGTGCTCAACCTGCAATAAAACTGGTTCAATCCCAAATAGCTCTAAATTATTGTCAGCATCAACCATTAGAATGACTCAGTCTAATGCCGGGTTTACTCTGCACAATTTTTGCTGATCGCCGATAAGCTGAGGAGTTTGTGACTAATTTCTTAAAATCTGGGACAAAATGGTCGATAAGTGTGAGAGGGTCTACGATGCCCCGTTAATAGCTTCTGCGATCTCCCGACGCCCCGACAAATTTCTAACATGTCAGAAAACTTTAGTCCCCGACAAAGCAATTTCTGAAGTGTGTGAGGGGCTACAGGCCGATTTTTTGACGAATGCTGCCAGCAGCCAATAGGACAAGCTAGCAACAATAGCGACAAAGAGAAAGGTTGTGCCCCTCTAACACAAGTGACACTTCCTATCATGATCACTCATTGAAGGTGCCTGGTAAGTAAATAATTGTTATAACTTGTTAATTGTTATAACTTTAAAAGTTTTCAAATTATTCATTAGAATTTGGTATTCTTATGAAGATCACTTTTTGAACAGATTATGTTTTAATATTTTGGATGCTACTCGACTCGAGTTGCATCATCAGTCTATTAAGCCAATTGCGCATTCAGATGTATCATCTCTACGTTTTCTTCTTTTTTTCTGAGCAAAACAATGCACAGACAACAGCAATCGCCTCCTCGCTTGAGTCCACGATTCTCCCGAATGATGTCTACAATTCTGCAATGAAAATAGGCGCAGTCCGTGACAAGATATCTTGTGTAGTGCGTGTAGCTTGCAATCCCCGATCTACAGTGAGAAATCGTAGTTCAATCGGTAAGTGTGAGTGACGCTGCGTCTCCCAATTGCAAAAATCGTGCAGTTTAAGCCCGGCTTAAAGTTAAAACTCTGGAGCGATCTGCTCATATGCAAGGCAGAGAATTTTTTTTCTACAGTATAGTCTTCTAGCAGTTTCTATCCATACAGGTAGATACTTGGGAGTAAGCAATGCTGAGTCAAACCTATTAAAATAATTTGCTGCTAGATACTTGCTAGAGATCTATTACAAAATACTCAGTTACACGTACATTATATACATCTGACCACACAATAAAAAAAGAAGAAAAAAACATAAGCACCAGTACTGTAAGCTATTTGTTAAGTAGTGTATAAAGACTATTCTGTAAATACTGTATAATACTGGGCTACTTTTTAACACCAACTTCTGCTTGTGTTAGTTAGCCTATTGTTTTTACTTTAAATTGAGGCATTACGGATTACAAAAATAAGTGATACATCACAAACACAATTTCTGCTAACCACATAGTTGAAACACAAACTGAAAGTTACCATAAACGTCCTCAGCACAAAATGAGACTATTTCAATTTAGATGAAAAGTATTGCACTTCCTGTTGAAAACTCTCTGTGCTGTAATAACCGTACAGTAGGCTACAGCTTCGTTGTATCAGCTTTCTGGTCCAGTCATGAGCCAATAATCACAACGAAACGGCGTATAAACATATTTGCTTAGGAACACTAAAATTAGGGTTTTATTTGTAAATACAGATACCATACATACAGAACTGACTTATAGGCAAACAATTACCTACTCCTAACTGTATTACATTTTAAAAACAAATGCAATAGAAAATATCCTAATTTCAAAGTATAATCAACAAAGCAAAAGAAAGGCGTATTTAACCAACAATTTTACTAAAGCAAACACACCATTTTAAATTTTGTACTTGACTACTGTTTGTGTGCTTAGGAGTTCATAACAGATTTAAAGCAGATTTACCTCTTTAAACAAATCAAATAAACAGATCGTAACCCCATTTTTTTAGTTAGCCTATGGTAAGAATCATCACCACTGTTTGCTTGCCGGTCCCACAATGGCCAGGGCCTGTGTGAATGGATTTCCCCATCTTACCCGGCCATAGTGAACTTGACTACGGTGAGCCTGGAACCGGCGCTGGTGAGCTCTGGCTGGAACTCAGAGTCATTCCCGATTATCTTCACCCCGACCATTTTATGTAAAAAATACAACAACAGGGCGCTTTTTTACACGTCTTGAAAAACACTGTGATATTGTCAATACTTTCAGAAAGGGACACTACAAATGCTGACTTGTGTTAGCAAAAGAATCACAACTCGTTTATCACACAGCAAATAGACCCCGTCAACTCACTTGACGGTAGAGACGCACTCTACCAATCAGAGGCACGATGAATAGGAAGGGGCGGGGGATTAACCCTTAGCAACGACACAATTACCTGGTAACTTTCGAACAGAACTCGCGTAAATGTCATAAGAGTGTCGCAAATTGCCAGAAAGTCACGGAGCGTGTTCGTCTGACCGGAGTGTTTCTGCATAGTCACGCAGTCTGTGCTTCAGTGTTACACAAGAGCAGCTGCTTCCGCAGTGTTGTTTGCTTTAGTATTAGAACAGCGCATGGTACAATACAATTGGGTTTTGCACACTATATAGTTAGACTATATAGGGCACGTTTTGAAATAAGTTCAAAGATTGTGAAGGAGCGCATACAAATTGTTCACTGCTGTGTGCTAATATGTAAATGAGATGATAAGACTATTTTTAATACTGGTTATAAACGTTTTATTTTACGTGTTCAAAGACTTAAATAAACAGTTGGTAAAGCAGTGATTTTTTAATGGGCTAAACAGTAGAACTGGTTAACAAAAACAAGACTTAAATAACACGAAATTATATAACCAGGGCTTGTTGGTGAGCCTTTGCCAGACGGTTAGGGAGTGAAGTTGAAGCAATTATAAAACCGTCAAATCCACGAGCTGCGAACCTGGTGCCATCATCAGCTAAGACAACCAGTTCAAACAGACACTGCACATTTTAACGTTTTTTTTTTTGTTTGTTTGTTTGTTTTGTTTTTGTTTTTGTTTTTTTTGAATATAAATATCCATCTGAGTATGCCTTTTCAACACAAACATGTCGTTATACTTCGTTATGTTTGTTTTAATTTGCTCTGTATAGGTAACTTGGGCCTCAGAAGATTAAGTAAGTGATCATGAATATACAGTAACATTCTATTGTGAAAATGTTTTGTAAAAAAAAAATTATAGTAAAATGTGTATATATATATATATCTGACGATATTTCAACATATGACAATAAATCATATATACCAGGCTTATCCAGTTCCTTCATAATTGATATATCAAAAGTATAGGTTCTGTTAATTTTGTGGCATCGCTGCACATTTTCACTTGTCTCAATGCGTCTGGTTAACGGCCTTAAATCACGAGCTTAGAGAGGAGTGAGTGGTTTACCTAAGGACATTCTCCCAAGGCAAATAAAAAATGTATACTACGAACGATCATTATATATTCTGTTTATACCACAATACAGTAGTGTTCAAAAGTTTGAAAACAGCAAATTATTTAAAGAAATATTAGGGGTGTTGATTGTATTAAACATTTCTCCTCACTCAGACCCTTTACTTACTAAATAGCTTGGTATTCCTACATATATAATTGTCTCTCTAAAAAATATGCTAAATATTTTAATGAACAAGACATGCCACAAGTAGAATGGTACTCTAAAGTGTTCTCCTTTTTTTAGGAAAGCTTCACAACTGGTTTGGTGCCGGATAACTTCACTCAGACTACTTGCTCACTAAATAGCTTGGTACCCCTGAGTAGTTAATTGTCTCATCTTTAAAAATATGCAAGATATTTTAATGAACAGTCTCCCACAACTACTGTGGTACCACAAATATTATCCACTTACTACTAATGCGGAATTACTGGGTGTGACAGTTTCTCTTCATTTTACGCTTAGAAATAGGTTTCTTGCTAATGACTGCCAAGGACAAAACTAACAATAAGCAGGTGCTGCATTTGTTCTCTGTTTCAAGCAAAACATGAGTGGTGACTGCCAAGACTAGTACAATGTTCAGTGCAGTGTAATTTTTAAAATATTAAATCATTTAATTCTGGGATTATTTTAGCTGCAAGATCTTTACTTTAATTGTCAACAGACTGTGCAGACCAGTAGCTGGCATTTCTTGTCTAAACTTATTCTCAAGGAAATCAGACTCCAAATCAAAACAACAATAGAAATTTGAAATAATTTAAAACATTTCAGAGTTGTTATAAAACATGTATTTGTGGCAGTACTGTTTGAACTACCAAAGCACAGTTCTGTCCTGAACTGTAGCAGCGTACCACTGGATTGGAATGTAAAAATAAAAAAACATATTCAAAACTAGTTCTGGTAAGCATGTTATCCCACTCTTGTCATCCCACTCAAGTGGAATAACAAAAATGTATCCCACGCTAGATAGACACACTTGTGGTGTGTGTGTGTGTGTGTGTGTGTGTGTGTGTGTGTGTGTATTGTATGTGTGTGTATTATATATATATATATATATATATATATATATATATCACAAAAACAAAACACCTGCTACTGTGAAAGACTAGGTCACCCTGATTAACATCACAGTATTTGAACTGAAGTTTATCTGGATAAGCAATTCCCATGCACTATAGGTTACAGTGTCAATAGTTAGTTGCAAGATACTGTACCCACAGTGTTTAAGGGAGAAGTTATTTTCCTTCTTTATTGACAATAGTAAAGTTGTTAAAGAGTAGATAAAGACTGGTTCAAACTGATTAGCGTCTTGGTGCATTTGTGTTTAAAAAGGTCAATAAAGTTACTGCTAAAGTAAACTATACCTAAAAGAAACTGAATCCCCCTTTCTTGGAAATAAATCTGAAGCTCCTGCTTTGTGTCACTCCCAATCTGAATATTTGTTGCATGTAACGCTACAAATAGTTTAAGTTTTATACATTGTTTTTGCAGTTGGTAGGCTTCATCACTACTGGATGAAGAAAAAAGTCTTTACATAATAGCTGTTTATTTGGAAACAGCTCTCTACAGTTGTGCATTTGTGCATGGGATCCTACATTTGCCGTTTTGTAGGAATATAAGTATTTTGAGTTTGTTTTGTTTTTAGTGTACAACACAATAGTATATCAATTACGCTTAACCTAGATAAGCCGTTGGTTTAGTTACCAATGTACACTGCTGGCAAAAACATATTGCACACAATACTTGTGGGTGTCATGAAAGGCCCAGTATAAAATCAGCTTTGTGTTTTTACCTATTATTTGCAAAAAACATAATTCTTAACAGTACATTTTTGTTTTGCTGTTGATCATCTTGTTTTACAGACTCAAGTTAACCATTTTTTTCTCCTGTCACAACACTGTAGGTTCACTTATTAAAGTAAGAGGACACCTCCTCCTGCCCATATAAACTACTTCCTATAACGCAAGAAGTGAACTTCTGTGACAGGATAAACTGACATTACAGAAGTCAAAGCAAATGTTTTATATAAAAATATCCACTATCATCCAAAAATAATAATAAAAAAAAACTTCTATCTTCAAACCAAACAAAAATATGATTTATAGAATTAGATTCTTTTTTTCGCCCATAAATAATGGTTAATCTTTGTGAGCTAGATTATAATAAAGCAATTTATACAGGCTTCATCACAAGCAGTGCAAATTAAAAAAAATAATAATAATAATAAAAAAAGATTGAGAGAGTTATGTTAATAATGTAAAGATAATAATATTTGTGAATATGAGAAAAGTTAAGGACCAATTTAAGTATGGTACAACTATTAATTTGGGCCAAAAGAAACAGATTCAGGTTTTTGATCCAGGACCAACATGTTCTTAAAGTCAATTTAAATGTAAATACTTTTTGACTTTTTTTGTGCAGCCTGCTGATAAACAAAAGCACAAATAGGTTTGTCCTACAACAGATATGTCTTCAGATAACCCTCCAAAAGAAGGTTTAAAATATTTGTAAATTTTCTGAGTTTTGGAGATCCAGAAAATGCCAATTCACCTGTATCTGTATTCTCGCCATTACTCATGCCCTGGCAATGACCTTTAATACCCTGATTAAACTGAGGAAGCCATTAAGTGCATGATCACAAGCTTTTTGTTAATTGCGCAAAAAGGGTCGCAAAATGAAGTGCAGAGACAATCAATCGCCACCGATTGTTGCATCAAAGGTTTATTGCAGTGGTCATCAAAATACAGAGCGCTCCGGAGAATAACAGTCAGTTCATCAGTAACCAGTGTATTCTACCGGTTTAAAGCATGCACATGGGTTATATAGTTTCTACATAAATTCCCTTGCTCCTATCAGGATTTGGCACGCCTAATCCTAACCCACCCCCCTCCATTACATTTGTTATATTCATTTCAGAAACCAGTTAAGATTAAGCAAGCATTTTATGGTTAAGCAAACATAACACTTAACATAAACATACCCTTCTTCTGTCCCTGGTCATCTGACTCTGACTTAACCTAAGGGTGTGATGGAACATTCTGTCCTTTCTTTCACCTTTCACAAGTTCTTCATATTGCAAAACTGCACCCCAATGATCGTTGGTTGATTCAATAGTTACTTGAGTCATCCATAGGTCTGCCAAAACAAAAGTAGTTTATGTATCTAATGTTGTTTTTCAAAAATACATTTTATGGATATCAAAATATGTATCTATCTATTTACAAATTTATATCACTCACTCAATGATTATTGTTGGGACTTGTGACTTATCGAGCAAAATAAATTTGCTTGCCTCAATCACAGCATCAACAAAATGTTATTTCTGCTTCTTTAGTTGTAATTTTATGGCTGTTTTTTTTTTTTAAATAAAAATATGTACTTTAAACACTGACTTGTAAAGTGGAAATTCAATAAATATGGTTGCTTATCTATCATAAGACTGTTAAATGAATTGCTTGGTTTATTGGACTACTCTATTACTACTTGTTTCTGTGCTATACCTTTGTTAGTATGATCTCTGTAGGTTGGGGGCTTCTTTCAAGCAGTCATAGTACCCTAGAAGCAAGTGCCAAGGCACATCTTCAGAGAGAGATAAGGAAAAAAACAAAAAACTCTTCAAACTATTAAAGCTATTGTGGGAACAAAGTTCATACAGATAAAAACATTTTGTTGTGCTTGGCTTTCAAAAAAGCAAAACACACACACACACACACACACACACACACACACACACACACAATCAGCCTGAATAATAATAAATAAAGTATGCACAAAAGGCAGAAGGTAAGATAATACTCTAGGAAGGACACATCAGGCATGTATATGGAATATGCACAAGCACTTAATATCTGGTGGCGTGGGTTCAAATTCTCTTCAGAAGTTAAAGGGGTTATAAAAGCATGCAAGTAGAACTAGCTTCCCAGTCACACAGAGTATAGCCTATGGTAAATATTTCTGGAACAGGAATTTCTGCACTGATTTCCCATCCCATCCTTACAGACAGAACATTTGAGGGGTAAATGCCATGTTGTCTTTTGTGTAACAGTGCAACATTATGGAACTATGTAGCATTAAACAAAAACAAAAAAATTACAGTGTGTATACTTTTGAGAGAGAGAGAGAGAAATAAAAAACATTTTTATTTAATTTGAGTTTCTCTGGTCCTCACTAAAACAACATGCGACTTTTCAATCGCCGCAGTGCAATGCTGATGCAACGTCCTGTCGTTTATTGAAATAAGCGTTCTGCTCAACCATACATGCCCAGCCAAGGTAGGGCTACGGTGAAGGACAGACAAACATGCAATCGTCATTCCACTACTGGGTACATTCTTTAGCTCCATGAATTACTAACCAATGAGAAGCCGAGGTGGAATCTGACAAGAAGACTAGTTTGATTGCACTCTGAGGCGTAGGGTTGAGTCCAGGAAGACGTTTTTTTAGTGGTTGTAATTTAGAATATATATATAGTTATACCAGGTTATCAGATATTTTTCTTAAAGAAGTATAAGACGAGGTCATGGCTGCAGAAGTGACACAGATTGCTGAACAGCTGTCACTTGGTAAGTCAGCACACATCACCTAAAATTACGTTATATTATTACAACGCGTGTGTAAGTAAAGCATTAAAAAAAAAAAAAAAAATATCTGTTATAAGCTCTGTAGTAGCCGACTACAATTGTATTGTGTTTGGTTTCTTGTTCAGTTTTTTTTTTTTTTAGAACTGGTATGCTTATTGAAGTCGCACGTGCTAGTTGTGCTTATTTGGTTCATATTTGTTTTTACCCATAGCCTAATTTTTGTACAGCTTACTTAATGCACATCTCAGTACACTATCTGTTTGTACGTATCAGAATTCTCCAGGAAGCGATACTCAGTCAAACTAATGTAAGGTAAATTGTATGTGACCCTTTGTTTATGAAAATGAAAATGTCAACCCTTAAGAACATCAAAGAGACTTGTACAATGGTTACTTAATCCGGGTACGGTACATTTAACTGACACACACAAAAACAGAACATTCTGCCAATTGCTCGTTACCAGGGACGTAGTTAGCTAGTGACTGTTAGGTCTGCTTGTAGCTAACATGTTGGTTAACGTTAGCAACATCTGTGGCTTGAGACTGCTAGCTAACAGTAAACGGACAGGAAAAGGCTCTGACAGGACGGATTCATGCAGACAGGTAAGTTAGAACAGAGAGAGAAAGAGAAAGAAAGAAAGTATTCACTACTATAGATTTTGGTCATAATCAAAGCTTTGTTAACCAATACGTTTTTATGTGAGGTTGCCTGTAAGTTACAGTGTAACAGACGTTGCGAGCTAGCAAACGGTAACGTTAACGGTGTCTTTTAAATTTGACATAAGTTATGTGGCGATGATATCTAATTAACGTTGTATTTAATGTAGTTTTGCTATCTGTGCCAGGCTATAAATGAGACAGATGACGTAACATCATGCACATATCTTTTCATACTCGATTGCTTTCATTCAGTAGGCCATTGCAAAATAATTATCAGTAGGTCATGTGTAGAAAAGGTGACATAGTGTTGATCACAATGTCATTGTATTATCCTCAATTTCTCATTGATTACAGTATTGTCTTTTTATATTTAATTTCATTCAGTGTAGTCTGATACTTTTACTGTTCGTGTTCAACAAATTTACTAAACACCAAAAATATACCTTGCTAAGTTATTGTGCTGTATTGTGCACTATATGTCAAGACAATTCAATTACTCTACAGCAATTTTCAATAGCAACAAGTGGCCAGATGTATGTTTTTATTTTCAAGTGATATTAGTGGTTTGGAAATTAATTGTTTTACTGATCAGTGTGCATGATAATAACCCTGCTGTGATACCCAAAGTGATATTATCATAATTTTTCCTTATTGATTCCCATTGTTGTGATACTATGCAGAGTGACAGAAACATGGGTGATATTAAATAGTTTTTATTGTAAATTAATTTGGGAAAACAAAAACACATTTCAAACTTGACTTCAGCAAACATCAGCTTTTGCACTTCTTTTCAGTAGTTCTGTTTGTGTGGATGCGAATCACCCTACACAGCCCTCTTTTATTTATTATTATTTTCTAATAACCCAGGGGAGCTGTATGTCTCTGATAAAGAAGGAGATGATTTAACTGGAGATGGGACGGAAGGGAAACCTTTCAAAACTGCATTGAAGGTAATGTAAAGGAGATTGTAATGATTTGACTATCAAGTCTACAAATACACCAACACAATAGCTTTACCAAAATGACCTTACCTTATCAGCACTGTGCATTAAATGGTGCAGTTTCTTGCTATAAATTCTTATTAAAACCTATGTAAACACACTGTCTGGCATTCCACAGAGCCAGTTGTTGGATTAATTCAGATTTGATAGTGTATCTTAAGGGAAACAAAAGCACAGCTCCCATTTACAGGTGTGTTACTGGAAATGCACCTTCCTATTTCCTGCAAGACTTTTCCAAACAAAGTTCACGCTGTGCACTTTGCTCAGGTGCTGGTTTTTCAAAGCTTTAGTAATCGGATTTCCGCATTTTGATCTGGATTATATTTTGCAATTGGGTTTTTCAAAACATCAGAATGCGATCGGGATTACTGTGATCCGGATTTCGTTTTGGTAATCCGATCGCACTTTTAATCACGATTTAAATGTTTCAATTGGGTTTTTCAGAATTTCAGGAGGAGGTCAGGATTACTTTGATCCAAAATACCAGGTTTGTTGTGATCCTACTGCAGAGGTGGATTTAGCTTTTAAATGGTCATAGAGCATCTGTGTTTTGTTTGAATTGTCATAGCAAACACACTATGTCCAAATAGAGGAAGACGATGAAGATGTCTTTAAAAGTTTTATTTTTATTCAATTCAGATTTAGTTATTTAATTTCTGCTAAGTAGGCATAAATAAAATAGCAATTATTTTCATCTGGATCACTTTGATCCAGATTGAAAGTTTTGCAAAACCGGCCCCAGGAGATTCATTCACATATTTAGTGCCTAATTTAGTCATGCTTGTAGTTCTGGCCAGCACTCCTTTTCCTGTCTCATGCCATCTTACTGGAACATGCATCCAATTAACAGGGCCTTTTCTATCATAGCAATTTATCCGTTTAAAGAACATGTTGCTGTGCATATTGTATTGTTTTGCTTTTTGTTTAACACATTGTGTTTAACACATTATTTCTTATGCATTGTATTGTGTATGATGTAACATTATCCTGTATCCTCCAAGGACACAAAAATGAAGTGTACAACTTCAGTGTGTTTCTTCCTGGAATAAAGATTTTAAATAATTCGTTTTGTGTACTGTTGTATCTTATTTTGTATAAAGAGGAATTATGTAATTGGCTGTAATTCATATCCATCATCTGCAGGGGGGAGTAGAACTGTTATGTGGGCCACCATAACAGCGGTATACATTTACTCAAGCTATGAACCAGTATACACAGATTAAACAATGCAAAAATGCTTTACCTTATTTAAGAATTACCATACACACAGTGTTTCTTGACAGTGTAATGAAGCATTTTGAACTGGAACAAGAATTTCAACAAGTTATTGTTTTGTGTTTTATTAAATATTTACTGCCCAAACAACCTCTAATCTGAGCCTGAAAAGTCCACATTAGTGTATACTGACCTTAATGTAATGTATGTGTGTGTATGTGTTACACGCAGTGTCATGATTCGGAGCATTTACAAAGTATCAAATAATTAAATGAAAGGTTAGTTTGGTCTTTGAGTAAATTATTTTGGTGAAATGAAAAATATCAAACAAGCAAAGAACAAAACAGAAGAAACGGCTTCGTCGGTCTTTGAGTAAAACAATATAATCAAATTGCTAAATGTGCTTTCATCAAATGCTCAGTTCCCAAACAGATTTTAATGCTGCTCAATCTGTTTTGTTCTTTGCTTGTTTGATATTTTTAATTTCACAATTTGAGCAAAATAATTCATAATAAATGCTCTAATTTTCATACTAAATAGCACTTAATAGTACTGTACATGCCGCTATGCACCATACTCTATTCACAAGACAATTGCTTAACCTTTAACATCACACCCAACTTGAGGTGGCAAAGCCGTCACAATGTGCACTAATATGCAGGAGAGGGGTGTGTGTGTGTATGTGTGTGTCACAGCATAGCCTTTGAATGCCTACTTGTGCCACTCTGCAGTCTCCTTTATGTTGAAGAGAACTGCTCAAGCTTTAGAATGATACCTTGCATGAGGTGGCACATCCAGACTATGTGATTCACCCTTAGAGTGTGAGCTAATATTCAATACATAACTGTGAATAAGTAACTAACTTAAGCCTGGTTCTTCTGTAAAACTCGGAGCCCCCATCCAGAACTCGTCTGTTGAGTGTCAGTTTTGGCTTCCAACTAAAGTTAGCTGTGATTGGGTGAACGTGTCAGCAGACAGCAAGAGCCACAATTTCCTCGATGGAAGTGGGTGAGGCTGAGGGGAATGATTGACACATTGTGCTTGCACATTTAAAATAAAACCTATTTAAATAAACTGGAGCAAAATACACAGCTGAAATAAAGATCTTACACACCCTAGTGTAAATTGAATTTCAATTTAAGGGAAGCTGTTTTTTTTTTTGTATTTGCTCAAATAAATAACATCCGCACCTAGGGTAAATTGAATTTCAATTTAAGGGAAGCTGTTTTTTGTCCTTGAGTAAATTGAATTTCAATTTAAGGTATGCTGTTTTGTTGTTAATAGATGATTCTTTTGTTAATAGATGAGTTTGCGGTATATTATTTACTTTTTGTTACTTTCATCTCATAAAACAGCACTAATTTCAATTTATTGACCTTTTTCTTCACTTTCTGTTAACATTCCTTAACAACAGTACTTCTCTCTCTCTCTCTCTCTCTCTCACTCTCTAAAGGCTTCTTAAACTGGATGTGAACTTTTCAATTTGTTAAATTGAAATAGAGTAGGTGGGTATTTTTGGAATAATTTAACGTGATTTGCGAGAATCTATATTCAGTCGTGTCTGTCAAGAACGATTTCTAAATACTGATGACAGGTTGAAAAAATGTATTGAATAAAGTTAGAAAATGAAACATGGAAAATAATGTACACTTTTGGCCCACCCAAGCTTACTCTCCTGCTAAGGACAGTGAACTTGGGTGGGCCAAAGGGACATTTTGTGGTGCAGGGCCCATCCCAGCACCCCCCTTAGCGCCGGCACTGATCTTCAGTATGTTCTCCTCACAGATTTATTTTGGAGATGCTTTAGTTTGTTTTATCCTTCATACAACCTAATAATATTACAGTACATTAAAACCCACACAAAAGGGGTCACAGTATACAGTATACTAAAATAATGCTAAAATAATGCATTGTGTGTGGTCGTTATCATTTACCGTATCACGCTGTATAAGGACCATTCAGTAATTCACGACCCCTCTGTAAACTGTACGTTTTTTTTTTTTTTTTTATGCATATATTGTATAATAATGAGGGATCAATGTGTATGATTGTTTATAAGAAGAAGGAAAGAGAAGGACAACTCAATCTAATGACCTGGCCTGCCCAGTCTCCAGACCTCAGTCCCATAGAACTTGTATGGGACAAACTGGACAGAAGAGTCAAAGCAAAACTGCCCACAAGTGCCCTACATCTCTGGGAATTGCTGCAGAAGAGCTGGGAAGACATGTCAGGTGATTTCCTGCTGAAATTTGTTAACCGAATGCCTCGTGTTTGTGAGGTTGTTATTAAGGCAAAGGATGGCTATTTGGAGGAATCCAAGATTTAGAGACCATTTTTAATTTTCTTGAACATTGCATTGATATTCCTTATGTTTTGTATATTGTAAAAATGTGTTTTCTTTTTCAAGTATTTACAGAAACGTATACGACGTAACGCATTGTCAGTTATGAAAAAAACCTAGTTTCCAGCAAGTGTACTCAAACTTTTGACTGGTACTCTGTATACGTGTGTGTGTGTCTATATATGTATATAAAATAAACACACACACACACAGTGCCTGTAGTAAGTTTTCTTGATGCATTTAAATGGGATTTTTTTTTTTCTTTGATTTACACAACCTACTCAACACTTTGAAGAAGCAAGAGAATTTTTATTGTGAAACAACAACCCTTAGTCAATGCTTGGTAGAACCACCTTTGGCAGCAATTGCAGCTGTGAGTCTTTTGGGTAAGTCTCTACCAGGTTTGCATATCTGGATCGTGCAATATTCGCCCATTCTGCTTGGCAAAATTGTTCAAGCTCTTATCAAGTTGGATGGGGATCGTTGGTGGACAGCAATCTTCAGGTCTTGCCACAGACTCTTAATGGGATTTAAGTCTGGGCTTTGACTGGGCCATTCTTGTTTTTAAGCCACTCCTGTGTCACTTTGGCTGTGTGCTTGGGGTCATTGTCCTGCTGAAAGGTGAATCTCTGTTCCAGTCTTAGGTCTTTTGCAGCATGATGCTGCCACCACCATGCTTCACAGTAGGGGTGGTGTTACCTGGGTGATGTGCAGTGTTGGGTTTGCGCCAGACATAACGCTTTGCATTTATGCCAAATAGTTCAATTTTTGTTTTCTCTGAGCACAGAGTCTTTCGCCACATCTTTTCAGAATCTCCCATGTGCCTTTTGGCTAATTCCAAGCAGGATTTTACGTGGGCTTTTTTCAGAAATGACTTTCTTCTTGCCACTCTTCCATACAGGCCAGATTTGTGGAGTACCTCCGCTGTTGTTGACACATTGACAGTTTCTCCCATCTCAGCCATGGAATGCTGTAGGTCTTTCAGAGTTGTCATTGGCCTCTTGGTGACTTCTCTGACCAATACCCTTCTTGCCCGGCTGCTCAGTTTGGGAGGATGGCCTGCTCTAAGCAGATTCTGGGTGGTGCTGTATTCCTTCCACGTCTTAATGATGACTCGTCTGTGCTCCAAGGGATATTCAATGTCTTTTGAAATGCCTTTTTATACCCCTCCCCTGATCTGTGCCTTTCCACAACTGTATCTCAGAGTTGTTTTAAAAGCTCCTTGGTCTATATGGCAGTATCTTTGCTTTGAATGCACTACCCAACTGTGGGACCTTAGAGACAGGTGTACTTAATCTGAAATCATGTGAACCACTTTTATTGCGCACAGATGGACTACATTTAACTTATTGTGCGAATTCTGAATACAATTGTTTGTAACCAAGCTTATTTAGGAGTGTCATAACAAAGGGGGTGAATACTTACCTAATGAAGACTCATTGAAAGTGTTGAGTAGGTTGTGTAAATCAAAGGGAAAAACTAATTTAAATGCATCAAGATTTTAGGTTGTAACACAACACATTATTAAAAAGTCCAAGTGGGGTGAATACTTCCTATAGGCACTAATATATATGCATGCAAACTGCAAAGAATCGCATAAACTCAAGAAAAAAGTGGAGCGTGATGTCGCTAGTGCCAATAAGATGTACATTTATTAAAATTCTTGGTTGTCACAGCATTAAGTTCATAGTTTTTCTCTCTTTTCAGGCAATGTTGTTTTTTGGAAAGGAACCATTTCCCAATATTTATGTCGACTCACAAAAGGAAGATGAGGTAAATATATGTAGTATATTTTGGGGGTTGGAGATTTATTTATTTTATTTTATTTTTTTAACATCTTTTAGACTATTTAAATTGTAATTTGATTAATGTTGATTTCTAAAATGCGTGTGTATTTTCATTTTTTAGCGCTGGGCTCTTATATCTAAAACCCAGATGAAGAGTGTGGTAAAGCTCTGGCGTCGGGAACAAATGAAAAATGAAGGCAAAGATAAAAAAGAGGTTAGTTATCGTGCTTAAAACTGTGTTTGATTTTTGTATTATTCATTCTTGCTGTGGTTGTACTGATAATGGGATTTTTGACATTTTATGTACAGGCGGAAGATGCAATTCGCAGAGAAAAGAACTTGGAAGAAGCTAAAAAGATTGTGATCAAGAATGATCCTAGTCTTCCAGAGCCTAAAACAGTGAGTTAGGTTTCATATGGTACTAGTTTGTGCAACATTATAAATGTAATTAATTGAAATCTAATAAATCCTTATCAACTGGGTTCTATGTGGAGGTCTCATTGAGAATGGGGGCATGGCATGAAGGGAACTGTTAAAATCTGAACTCCCTCTATATAATATGATGATCTCTAGAAAACCACCAAACTGTGGATTTAGATTGCATGGTTTTAAAAGGTGTTCAGTTAAGATAAGTAGCATACTTCTCCTCTGGTACATCACGGTTGCACCTGTGCATCTGAAACTCCTAGTCTGTACAGTAAACTTCACTGATTGATAAATCACACAGTCACACGCAGTTTATTCCAGTCTTCTGTGAAAGTACAACAGAAGCCAGCTAATAACATGCTTGTTTTCTGATTCCAGCTTAAGATTCGATGTTTAGAGGAATTCAGGGACCAGCGTGTGAAAGTGTTTGGCTGGGTGCACAGGTTGCGCAGACAAGGTACAGAAATATATTTTTCTATGAATGCCTGTGATGGGAGGTCAGTGCTGGCTATCAGGCCCATGCCTGATCCTGGGGGTGAAGGGGGGGTGGGGGTGGGGGGTCAGAAGCCCTGTTTGACCCGCCTGTCAATCATGGTGATGACACAGAGAGGTTGAGCGAGGGTGTGTCGCGTGGATCTCTTTGATTGGTTGAGGGGGCAGGTCTTGGGGAGACAGTAGATCCCATAAAACTGACCCTCTCTTATCCCTTGGTTTAGCCCTTGCAAGATACAACACAGCGGAAACTCTGGCTGGAGAACTGGAATAAACAAAGAACAATTTATTTATTTTTTTGGTTTTATTTACAGTATCTTTTCTGTTTTCTCCTTCTGATTTATGGATTTTTATTTCTACACGTACAGACACTTTGCGGGGGGGGGGGGTTGTAGATACCGTTGCTGGACTTGTGCAGCATCTTAGACACTTTCTGACTCCCGTGAACCACCCACACACCCTCTCACAATGCCTTTATAAGCATGTTTTAAAAATATGAAAACTGAAAGTAAACAAAATATTTGTCAATAGTAACTTGTCCAATAGTCTTTTGTACACACATCACCACATTCTATTGATTGGCATCTCTCAATAGGAATTGTATAACTTTTTTGCAGGGAAGAACCTGATGTTCATAGTTCTTCGAGACGGTACAGGCCACCTGCAGTGTGTCCTTACTGATGAGTTGGTAATTATTTTCCAATATTTGTTTCCCTTGTTACATAAGAATGTGAGTTGTGCAAAATGTCCTTTGACAGATGTTAAAATAGTATTGAAAACTGCTGTTCTGCTGTAAGTGATGCATTGTATCATTTCCATTTTTCTAATGTAAGAAATCAGTTGACAAATTCCATTTTGCTGCAATATTTAGTAATCAATGCAAATAACGAGTACAATTTTAAATATTAGGAGAATATTGATGATATGAGAATTCCTTAAAGGAATACTGTATTCCTTCGAATTGAAGATGCAGCCCAAATTTCTCACCCTCAATTTGAGGAAAAAGAAAAACTTCAAATAGAGGCATTTACAAAGATGTAACCTAAATTACACATACAAGAACCATTTGTTCAAAGGAATACTCACTTTTTTTTTTTGCACTGAAATGCTACAAACTCGGCTGTTAGGCATATTGCCGAAGCATATTGTACATAGGCAAATTAACATGCCTGTAATATCAACAAATCTCTCCTAGTCATGATCCTTTGAGTTGCAGTCCTCTTTATTATTTGACATCTCCCAGACAATGACTTCTGCTTCTTTGAAAACAGCTGCCTGTATGTCATGGATGATTCGAGATCGGGCAGTATTATTTTTGTTCCTCATTTCTCGGCAGTCCGTCACGTTTGTCAACTCGGGCAGTCATTTCTTTTTTTGCCAAATTTAATGCACACATCATTGTGTCAAATTTAAGACGCAGGTCATTTTTGAGAAGAGGAAATTGGTTTAAAAAGTATGTCTTAAATTATAATCCAGTACTTTATGCTATAAAAAAACTCGTAAATCAGTTGAATCCTCCTATATTTGTCGTAGGTTTGAGATTTCAAATTATCATTTTTACCGTGCTTATGTTTAGTGTACAAGTAACTTCTAAATTCATATTTATAAAAGGTTTTTTTCAACCTCTTAAAGTTAACAATATCTATTTGTATTAGCTGTTATTTACTTTATGCTACTATTGGACTATGCATTTGCCAAGATAAAATTAGATTGTAGTGGTGGGGACCAAGCAAGACTTAGCTTTGCTGTAATGTATGAGCAGGCAGCACTTTTCCTCTGCCTGGTTCCGTGTTAATGCTGGCCCTAGGGATCGTTTGTGGCTTCCCTGGCACATCTGCACATGTAACAGCGGCGATGCTGGTTCCAGGGATCAACCAAAGTGCGGCCTTCCTAGAGACAGCATGACAACCATCTGGAATGGCTGGGTGGGGCACTTCACAGGGGTCATCAAGTGGGCAACTAACACCTCAGAAAGTCTCAACAGTGACGCTGGCATCCCAGTGCCACTCCCCTCCACCCCTTAACACAACCCAGCCCAGTTTACTTACCTTAGCCATCCAGTCCTTTTCATTGATATTAACTTTTTCCATCACTTACCTTTGTTATCCATTCCTTTTCATTGATACTAACTTCCTCCATCGCCTCTCTTTGAAATCTCCAGTCTGTCCCAACCAAAGCCAGTTTCTACTTCTCTCTGCCACTTTGTTTAGAGCCTTCGCTGTACACCGCAGCTCCTGTCCACTGAACCCAGTATCTCTAAAAAGCTGGGTCATGGAGTGCACAACGAATCCCAGACAACCCACCTCTATGGATAAAGCCAGACTCTTCACCCCCACTGTTCCACCTCAGCGGCTAACTCAGCATAGTGAAGTTTCTTTCTCTCGTATACCTTATCCACGGAAACCTCCCATGGCACTGTTAGCTCCAACTGAGACTAACCACAGGACAATGTCAGGTCAAAGAGTAGTTGTAGTAATATCTGGTGGAAAAATAAGGCACTGGCACATCATCTGGCACATCAATTCTCCAATCTCTAGCAGCCTCTAGTTGTTCTAGGTGAATCTTAGTTCTAATAACCTTTCCTGTTGGTCCTGGACAGAGGAATGTTGTTCTCTGTGTACCAGCTATTGCTGATACTGGCAGCGAGCTGTTGATCTGATTACACTGTTCTTCCAGTGCTAAGTCCAGGCATCACAACACCTGGCATTATGCCAAGTGAAGCGACCCTGGCTCAGACCCACATTACACCCAGTAAGAATGTGCTTTTGGGTAACTGGTGAAGAGCTTATTTGCTGTAAGTATACCATTTTTTTCCTCTGGTGAATGGATCTTTATAAAAGCTGTTCTTGGATGGCCTTTTGTTTTACAGTTCTTTCATAGGTGCTCTGCTTTGTGCAATTTGCAAGCTTATGTTTTAGGTCAGGGGTCTCAAGTCCTGGTCCTGGAGGGCCGGTGTCCCTCCTAGTTTTTGTTCCAACTATAACCTTAATTACTTAATTGCACCAATTAAGCTTCTACTAAGCATTTAAGTGGTCCAATTAAGTAATTTAGGGTACAGCTGGAAAAAAAAATCAGGCAGGATACCGGCCTTCCAGGACCAAGATTGGAGAGCCCAGTTTCAGATAATTTGCAGAAGCCTGATGGCCTCCTTCTGGCTTTCTTCACCCCTCCTCCACTCCTTCCTCAGTTGCTTCCATTCTCTAACCAGGTGTTCTCTCTCTCTCTCAAGTTGTTTTCTAGACTTGCCTGGAATCATAGTTGTTTGTTGCTTTCTATCTTCTACTTCAAACCTCTCACTCCCATTCAATCAATCAATCAATCTTTATTTTATATAGCACCTTTCATAGTGGACCACCATCACAAAGCACACAAAATACACATAGCTGGCATCCCCAAACTTATCCAGTTTCCTTTCTACTGTTCCACTTCACTTCTCCAACAAAAAGCAGAGGTCCGTTTCAACCGTGTGCCAAGCTATTTTTTCTTGAGGTTCTAGGTGACTTGAACCTTGGTTTGTGCCATTTAAGGTTCCTTTCTCTTCTAGGCTGGTTCACCTGACTAGGCTCACCAGGATCATTGGTTTTATTACTAACTGTACTCTTTTTGGAACTACTCTTGACTATAACAGGGTGAGGCCCATACCACTTCTCCCTCATACATCTCTTTCTCCCTTGATAATTCTTCAGACCACTAATCTTTGTCACCTTGGTCCAGTCACAGGTACAAACCTGGAGTGCCACATCTTGTCCCAGAGCTCTCATTGCAGATCTTGAGATTGGGTTGTTTATTGTAAAGTAGTATTCGTTCTTGTGTCCATTTCTTTTCCTAAGCCATTAATTGTGTTATAACCTAACTAAATATGTATGTGTTTCTCTTTTCTTAGTGTCAGTGCTATAATGCAATGGTCCTGTCCACTGAAAGCACTGTTGCACTTTATGGAACACTGAAGCTTGTACCAGAAGGGAAGCAAGTAAGTATATTTTAAAAGAAAAAACAAACATCACAGCTGTGAATTCAAAATATAATTATTTTCCAGGTAAACGCAAGTGTGACATACAGATACTTGGATGTCTGGAGTTCATTCCAAGTTTCATGACAATTGAATAATCAGCTCTCCAGATATATGTAAAATGTAAAGTGGTACGAATGCATAAACTAAAGCTGTGTATTGGGCCCATAGTTTCAAAATCTAGATCTATTTTACTAAAGCTTCTTTGTGGCCATAAACATTTTGGTACAAATGGATGTACATAATTGTTTTATACAGTGTTATACCAGTGTTTGAGACCTAGCTAATGTTACTTTACATTTTGCAGGCTCCGGGAGGCCATGAGCTCCACTGTGATTTCTGGGAGCTGATTGGCTTGGCTCCAGCTGGTGGTGCTGATAACTTGCTCAATGAAGAATCAGATGTGGACGTGCAACTGAACAACCGGCACATGATGATCCGTGGAGAAACTGTGTCCAAGATCCTCAAAGTGCGCTCCGCTGTTATCCACTGCTTCAGAGAACACTTCTTTAGCCGGGGATACAATGAGGTAAAACTATTATTGATTGATACGTTAATAATTCATTTACATTTATTAATACGTTTGTTACATGTAAGAAATGGCAGTAATATATATGTATTTTTCCCAAAATATTTGCAACTCGGTTTAACAGAAGAAATTTTACTTTGACCTTTTAATTTTGAGGTTTCTCCTAGTTATACAGTAAGGTCGACACACTTTTAATGTTGTTTACAGTTTTTAATCAGGATGCTGTGTGGATATTAAGCCTTTTATGAAAAGTATTTATTTGTCCTTCCATTTTAAAGTAATACAACAAACTTATAGATTTTAACACTAGCTACTGAGAAATGCTAAAAGCAAAATCAAGTTTTGAACGGGCACTAGAATCCTAAATTTGAATCCATAATCTCCAGGTCTTCTGTTTTTGCAGATCACACCTCCTACCCTGGTGCAGACTCAAGTCGAGGGAGGATCCACTTTGTTTAACCTGAACTACTTTGGGGAAGAGGCATACCTAACCCAGTCTTCCCAGCTCTACCTGGAAACATGCATTCCCGCTCTGGGAGATACCTTCTGTATCTCTCAGTCTTACCGCGCAGAACAGTCTAGAACACGCAGACATCTGTCAGAGTAAGAAATATCAAACTCCTCACAATGGTTCTATACTTCTGAATAGTATTGGTAAGGGTCTCTGGTGCTTATTGCAACGTTCCCCGACCTAAGATTTACTCCTATCTAATAGTCACTGTTTCTTCAGTCCCACCTATCCCTAGGATGGGTTAGAAGCAGGCTGGAAACAACAATCTACTTTGCTTGGGTAGGTTATCCTAGGTTGTTGGGTAAAACCTGTGCTTCTACTCTGTGATGGAATGTGATTTTTACCTGTTCCCCCAGATACACTCACGTCGAGGCAGAGTGTCCATTCATATCATTTGAGGACCTGCTGAACCGCCTGGAAGACCTGGTTTGTGATGTTGTGGACAGGGTTCTGAAGTCTCCAGCTGCTGCCATGCTTTATGATGTTAACCCAGTATGTTCAATAAAAATCTACTGTAATATTTATGATTTCATTGACATAGTAAATATAATGTGGGTTTTTATGAAGTTTAAATGTTGAAAAAATGTATAATGGCAAAAAGTGTATCTGTACCATAGACTTTATTTAGTCAGAAATGTAGTTTGTGAGTGCATTACAGTATTATCCATATCTGTGAATGCATGTCCTCAGAGTTAGGGTAAGTGGGGGTGCAATGTGTATGCATGTCATACTTGGATTATTTTACTGTACGTGGCTGTTATACGAATTTCAAGGGACCAGCAAGCAGAATCGTGTTGTCAGTAATTCGTATTATCAGAAACCTAAACTAAATGCATGCTGTACTTAAAAGAACGCTGAAATCAAATTTCAATTACAGAACAATGAACAGTATAGTACATAATTGTAATGCACAATTATTGTGCATTTTATTGAAAATACTGTTAAAAGTGAACTTTTTAAAAGTATACATTGCAAATGAACTGCACTTGAAACCTGCATGTCCCATTCTGATCACGGGCATTTTTAAATCACAAAGCAAGGCTTCGTTAACATCAGGGTATTGAGCAAATCAGCCACTCTGACGACTTGAGTCCACAGTTTGCTGTTCATTGACCTGTATTATTGTATTTCGGTTTTTCAAATTGTTTGATAAAGTGTTTGCGGGAACATTACAATCTGCAGCAGCATCTTCTAGAGTGGGGCATCATCCACTGCTTTCAACAGCTTTTCTTTTGTCTGCTAGGATCGTGCAGGTTTTTGCGCTGCTACATGGTAATGACATTGATATCATTGGATCAGTTGTCCCAAAAGTAGTGTCGGGAAATTTGTCTAATCTAAGTTAATTTTAGTGAGAATTGACTATTTTCACACTAAAGTCAAAATGTTTACCCCAACTTTGTTCCTTTTACTGTTTCTGTCATTGTTGTTTTGTGGATTCAGTATATATAACATTTTCCATGCTCTGATGCCTCCAGGATTTCAAGCCCCCTAAACGTCCTTTCAAGAGAATGAATTACCCAGAGGCCATCACCTGGCTGAAGGAGCACGATGTGAAAAAAGAGGATGGGACCTACTATGAATTTGGAGAAGTAAGCATTCTTCATTTTCCGTCATTTTAAAGGGTTGTTAAGAAGTATTGTTCAGTTTAGGGATGGGACAGTATAAAATTTGCACGGTATGATAACCGTTAAAAAAAAAAAAAAATACAGTGGTAATCTTAATGTCACGGTATACAGTACATCATGCAAGTTATCAAATAAAGGCTTCTGTAAATCACTTAAATTGCCATAATTCACAAAAATAAAACCAACAAATCACACTTCCTTTCATTTAATGATTTCAACTTTTGGTATTTAGTATTTTACTATGCCAGATAACTTGGTACATTTATTTTTTATAAAGACAATCAGAATAATAATTAAAAAAAAAAAAAAAATAATAATAATAATAATAATGAAGTTGTACACTCTCAATGTTATATTACAGCAGTATTGGTCTATTATTTGCTCAAAATGATGTGGTGCTGTAGTTTGTTAAAAAAAAATTACGTGTAAAATTAAATAAATAAATAAATACTTTGTTTGGCTGATGGTAACTAGAACTGAGGAAATGATCAATCTTTTGCTTAAAACACAAATATGTACCTCAGGTTATTTAAGAGCAGATGAGTCATTTATTTTTTCTACCAGATAAATAAAATATGTATAGCAAAAAAAAAGTATTTTAGTACTAAAACATGTTATTGGATTTACATTTACGACATTGCACAAGTAAGCTTCCAGTGATTATTACACATGTGGAGTTTGTAAAAAAAAATAAAATAAGATTTCTTCACTTACCAACAAAAATTGGAATACTGTTACAACTAGTTTAAACAAAACTATGTTGATAATAAGTAGGCTATCCTGCTGCAGTTGCGGGTCTGTGCTAGTTTTATTTGAAACTGGTCGTGTTCTTATAGCGCAGATTTCCTCAGTTCTGCACAGAATCGCGAAGATACGCTGTAGACGTCACTCAACACCCACAGAAATATGTGCAGATTTTGCATAGCCCAGCGCAGCTTTGAAATTTTACCGTGGGAGGCCGCTACCTTAAATCAATCAATCAATTATTTAAAAAAAAAAAAAAAAAAAAAAAAAAAAACATAATGTACTAAATCCATGATAAGTGATGTATAATTTTACAATAGTTAATGTTTATCTATTACATTAAACTGACTGTTGATAATCCAGACCAATGTAAATATAGCATGTTGAAAATGTGTGCAAAGTTTGGAGAAGGTGTTTCTCTAAAAGCTGCATGTGACATGAGAAATACAGCAGCCAAGAGCAGCCAGCGCAGCAAGCTCTGGGTAACAGAACGCAGCAATGGAAACGTGTATTCTGTGTCGTTGACAGTTTCCTTCAAAACCTTTATCAAAATATAGTATCAGTTCACAAAAAGATCTTCCTCAGACACTTTGCTAAGGCTGCAAGTACAATCGCTTGATTTAGAAGAAGCGTGTTTGCAGTTGAAAAAAATGTGTTAACCGTTGTATAACCAAATTACTATAATTGCGGTTTAGAATAAAAGAAACTGTATTAATACCGTAATGTACCTAAACCGTGGTAAACCGAAAAACCGGTATACCGACTCATCCCTAGTTCAGTTACACATGCAACAATGAGAGGGCATCCTGTTGGCTGGTTTGTTTTAAAGAGTACTAAAATACCTATATAGTTCCATGTTCATTGCTTGATGTTTTAATATGCACTAAATACCTGAATTAAATGAAATTGCTGTTGTTTCAATAGGACATTCCTGAAGCTCCTGAGAGACTCATGACTGACACCATCAATGAGACCATCCTGCTTTGTCGCTTCCCAGCTGAGATCAAGTCTTTCTATATGCAGCGCTGCCCTGAAGACAGACGCCTTACTGAATCAGTAGGTTCCTCTATCTGGGTCATGAGGACCAGGGGAATGAGGCTTGAGAGTGCATTTTATGTTGAGATTAAATTGCCTTTAAAGGGTTCTATTCAAAGGCTGTACACAGTTAAGGCCCTGTGAAAATCGCAGATTTATTTTATTTTTATTTTTTTTAATTCATGGCAGTGTAATATTTTTGCGGAATGTGCACAGAACTATTTTATAAATTATGTGTACATATATATATATACATTTTTTTTTAAACAGCAAATAACAAGACAAATGCACTGACAGCATGAAACTCAACTTCAAAGTTATTCAAGCACTTTACAATAGCTTGGAAAATGGTGCTGTAATTAACAGCTTGTAGGTAAAGTGTATCTGCAAAGACAGCTTTCATTTCTATGTCAGATGCATGTTCACCAGTTAGATCTTGCAAAACAAATACAACGTGTAACACATACTGAGCTTGGGTATTAGTCGACTCGTCAGTGACCAATGACAAGCAAGCAGACTGTTTTTCCAATTCCATAATCTCCTGCTTGTGAAGTATTCACGTCTCAGCTGGGCTGATGAAACAATCGCTTCACCATTTGCTATAGTCTGAATAATTTACGTACTGTAACTTTTGGTTGTCCAATTTTTCAATAGGCATATTTGCGCAAACAAACGCCTGTCAGGTCAAAATGTTATGTTTCATGCTTCACAGTTTTCACTGGACATTTAGAACGTGGAAGTCACCGTTTTTTGTTTCTTTGAAAGTAAAGTAGTCGCTGTACTGCTCAGGTTTTCTGCCTTTCTCTTTCGGTGAACACTAGAATCTAAATGCCTGTCAACAGATGATTTTTGGTAGTGATCTACAGTAACGTTGTAGGACGTACAGAGAGCTTACCTCCATGACACATTGATATAATACACTTATATAATTTTACATGTGCTTACAGTGGGTGTAGGTCAAAGTTACTGATGGGTTTGAGCTTGTATGGTGTGCTTTAGGGTAGTACCAGAGAAGGTACCACACGTCTATGTTGTACTGTATTCGTTGTTAAGAGTTCAATAACTTGTTTTGTTTTTAGCTATGTCTATGCTGAATTTAGGTTTTATTGTCATGTGCTTTTGTAGGTTGATGTACTGATGCCTAATGTTGGTGAGATTGTTGGAGGGTCAATGCGTATCTGGGATAGTAAAGAACTGCTGGAAGGCTACAAGAGGGAAAACATCGACCCCACTCCCTACTACTGGTACACAGATCAGGTACGGACAATAAGTATGGGTAAATTCCAATTCAGCTCAGTAACATTCTGGCCTGGTTATAAGGTCCGTGTTCATTCCAGCTGATCGTTTTTGCATTCTAAATCGGAAATCGGATAACCAGAAAATGAATCATTTTTCTATTTCTGTTTTTCATAAAAACAAAAATCGACCCGTTTTTCATTTTTCAATTTCTGAGTTTAAAATACAAAAACTGATACAGGCTTGTTTTATCTATTGATGCACCCACCGAGTGAAACAAATTGGGTACCCGTGAAAGGGGAGCTCTAAACATATGTGAGCACCCTGGACAAATGTGCTATGATAATATAATCCAGTTAAGTTATAAAGCCAGATATACATTTTAAGAACTGTACCTGGATTTTTTTTCCGCATTGTGTGTGAAGGCTTATTATTTTTAATGTTATAATGCACTGTACCTGAGTGATACAAGGATGATTATTATATTAACTTAACGTAGACCTATGGCTGTATTGTAATACAGTACTTTGTAACAACTGCTAAATTAATTAATAAATAATGTTGGTAAACAGACAGTACACTACCACAACAATAAGCACAGGAGCAAAATTATTGCATTGTCATAACAGCGGGACACAGAGAGATGGCCGTGTCTGCCTTTTTTTTTTTTTTTTTTTTTTTAAAAGGTCTTGAAGGAGTTAAATAATGTTTAAGATATGAAATGTTGTGGAGTGTTTTCATGCTGCAGTGGGGGGTTCTTCTGTAACAGAATATGGTGAAGGGTGGGGGTGAATTCTGTTTACAGTTTCGCATTGTATTGCAGTTCCTTCTTTTGTAAGAGCTGCAAACCGCAGGGAGAGAGGAAATGTTAGCATCTTACAGAGCTTGTCGTAGGATCACTAAAGGGGGCTGGCACGCTTGGTTGAATAGGTCTGTCCCTCTTCCGATACATTAGGGTATCTGTCATTGTTTAAGTATGTACTGTTAGAGAAGCATTAACAGATTGCCTATGAAGTGTTGTCTCTCCAGATATCTGCTTGAATAAAGACTACCTTTATTCAATAATCTGTATTACAGATTATTCCATTTCAAATATTTTGTTGCAAAAACCAATATGAAAAATGGGAAAACAAGCCTGAATCTGTTTTTATATTTTAAACACAGAAATTGTAAAATGAAAAATAGGTAGAATTTTTGTTTTGTTTTTATGAAAAACCGAAATAGTTTTCCGATTTCTGATTCTGAATGCAAAAACGATTGTCCAGAATGTCCAAATCGCCCAACAGGTAACACCGTACCCCCTCCGGTTTACAGGGTTAAGCATTTGGTTGATTTTGGACTCCCCACCCCCTATAAAACTGTATGAGCTAGAGATGAAAGCTGAGGAAAAATACATTGTTAGATACATATACAATTTGGCTCGGAATGATTAAAAACCTCTGAAGAATCTGGAGACTACAATTTATTTATCGTATCCATTTACCCGGGGGGAAGGGGGAGGGGGTGGGAGTCAGCAGTATCACTGGCTACAGAGGAATGAGAAATGCTGTGCAGTGCAATGCCCAAGTCTCACTTCAGCTTCTGCATATTGCGGGTTTTAAATGCAATTTGAAAATGAAAATTTAGTTTTTTGCCTTGAACAACCCTGAGCATCCAAGTTTGGTGTAAATCCAGGGGATGGGGGGTAGGGTGTTAAATCTGATATTTTTGTGGTGATTTGTCATGCAATTACAGATGATAAAAATGCAGTTTTTGAATAATTCTCAAATTCATATTAATGAAAGGTTACTGGCTTGCTGTGCTATTTCTGTTTGGTTGTTACAGTGTTAAGCCATTAGATGTCAGTATAATCCATGTATTTAGCCTGAAAAAATGTGTCGGTTTGTTAAGTATAAGCAGGTTCAATTGTGTGTGGTGGTTTTTTGTTTTTTGTTTTTTAAAAACATCTATATTGGCTCATTAAAACCAAGACTCATTCCTAATAATAAATGAAATGTAGTTTGTCTATATACTGCTAAGGATATGCTTGCTAACCTAAAATATCATTAACTTCAATACTCATTTCATGGCATACTTTATTTTTTCTATTAACTGTTTGTACATTATCTGTAATTTTGAAAATGTCCTGATTTAACATCACACCCTGCAAAACTGTCCCCTCCCCCGTGTATGTGCACACAGCATACTGTATTAGACTTAATCCTTAACTTTTAAACAGTAAAAACAAACTTGGTAATATTTTAAACAGGTGTTTCTGTGAAAGGCTATCAGTGCCTTTAATGTCACTGTGGCTTTTTTAGAGCTGTAAATAATCCATTATTTTTATATTGATTCTCGTTTGTATATATCCTATCAGATGCTAAATTGATCTCAATTATTCTTGTATTTTGTAGCGCAAATACGGCACCTGTCCTCATGGTGGGTATGGTCTGGGGCTGGAGCGATTCCTGACCTGGCTGCTGAACAGACACCACATCCGGGACGTGTGCTTGTACCCACGCTTCATCCAGCGCTGCAGACCTTGAGAGTGGAAAACAACAGTCCTCTCTAAACATAGCATAGAAATAATTATCCTTTAGAAATAAGATTCTTAAATAAGGAAACGCTTCAAACTGGCTACATGCTGTGGGGTTTTTTTTTTTTCTCCTTGATTTCACATTATGAGAAGTGTTGCTTGTCTGTAAAAACAGCTGTAAGCTTTGCATTAAAGGTTTATTAAACATTAGACAATGCTTGCATACAGCTAGTTTTAACTATCATGAGTTCAGCACATGCCCTGGAATGTATCACAGGTCATATAATTGGGTCTTGTGTGAAGGAGGGGGTGGATGGCTGGCTGAATTAAGTGACACTCAGCTCGTAAAGAAGGGAGAAAGAAGCTATTATTTGCATTCCTGGCAGATGTTGGGTGTAATTGTTAGCAGACGTGTCTCTTGTTATGTACACTGAATGCTTTTAAAACGTGATTGCAATTAATCTTTATATACTGTGTAACTGACTTAGTGCTCAGATGAACATCTACTGACACCATTAAAGAAACACTCCTCTGCAGCTCCGATCAAACCGTTCGGAGAGAGGGCTCACATACAACTTATACTGATGCCATTAAGAGAGATGCTCCTTTGAAACTCAGAGCAACAACTGACTGAGGAGACACCCTTTTTTTTGTATTCAAGCTTTGTTCTTTGCTTTTTCCACAATAAAATGCTTTAATTGCCACAATCTTTGTCCAGAATATTTGATTGTAATTGAAGAGAACCTTACACAGCGCTACCTTGTCTGCTAAGAAATCCATGTCATTAAATGCATTGGGTATCTGCAAAACTTTCAGTACTTGATTATAGTCATTTCATTTTGCAATACAGACAATTCTCATTCAGTTGTGCAATCACATAATACTCCCTAGGGAGTACAGACAAATGTCCATTTAATGCATAGAAAATATCTAGGTCAAAGACTCACAAATACTGTTGGTTATTCTTGACAAAATGTTGCTTTACTTAAAGTTTGGATCTTATGATTTCCGTGCTCTCATGTTTGATTTTGCCTGCTGCCCTGATTGAGTCAACATGTAACACTACAGCTGCAGCTTGGTTGTGTATTCAGGGACTGTAAACTGTAGAGACCAATTGGTGACTTACTTTGCCGTTACCGTAGTTTAGTGCTTGCACTATATATAAAAATAAATAGGCTATGTGCCATATTTAAGTGATCTTACGGTAACTAGAGAACTTATTATTTTACATTAAAGTTCAGATTTTCTCTTTAAATACATAACATGAAATGTTTGTCTATTAATGTGACATCAGTATAAGAATTGCAACAATTATCAGTTTTAAGCTTACTCATTTTCATAATTGATCTACACTGTACTATTTCATGTATACAGGTCAGAACTCAATGTATTTTCAGGTTCCTGTGATTGGGTGGCAAATGTGAGTTGACAATAAACTTTAAATGTTTAAATTAGAAAACAGTTAATGCATGTTCTTCCAAGGTTTAATAAATGACCTGTGTTAGTTTGCATTCGACTACTGTGCTGTAGTGGCTTTGCTCACATTCTGCCCACACATTTCATATGGGCTATCTAAAACAGTGAAACCCTACAAAAGGACCTCCCACATACATGGACAGCTGCAGTTATATCTGTGTAGATAACCACAACACTATGGTTTGCTGCCTGATTAGATAAACATTACCCTCCCTTTAGTTTTGCTGAGTCTGTCTTTTGTTAACCTCAGGGGAAGCAACCCTCATTTACTCATGCTTAAGAACATTTTTTGTTAGATGAATTCAAATGGTTCAGTGACAAAATCTGTACCATTTAAATTTTATATATATATATATATATATATATATATATATCACACACACACAGTCGCAGACAAAATTATTGGCACCCTAGACTTAGATAATTCAAGAAAACATGTTAAATAAAAGAATTTAGTCAAGAGTAGCCACCAATTAATATTACAAAGACCAAAATACACAATTTCTGGTCGTTTAACAAACAGTCTTTAAAAAAAAAAAAAAAAAAAAAAAGCACTTAAGTAATTTCAAATATGTGTTCATGATGAAAGTATTGTATTGGCATCCCTGCTTTAGAATTCCGTATCCTTTTCTTTTATTACAGCTTTCAGACATTTATGATAATTCATGACCAGCCTGGTGCATATTGTTAGTGGAATCTGGGCCCATTCTGCCTTGAATATTTCCTTCAGCTCAAACAAATTGGATACCCAAGTTTTGGCTACAGCGTTTTTCAGATCATTCCAAAGCACTTCTATTGAATTGAGATCCAGTGATTGCAAAGGTCAATCCAGAACTTTCATGTTTGTTTTCTTGAATAATTCCAGAGTTTAGAGCTATATGAAGATAAATGGTGCCAATCAGCCTACCTGCAGATAGTATCATTGTATTTTGTAGATGTTTTGATACATGGGTGCATTCATTCAATTTTCAATCACATGAATGTCTTCAGTCCCTGAAATGCTGAAACATCACCATATCGTGATCAAACCACCTCCATGTTTAACTGTAGATACAAGGTTTTCTTCATTGAAGGCTTTCCCCTTTTTCACCTCTGTAGTTCTTTCACACACCACTATGGTAAACACTCTGATGCTTCAAAATCTTTCTTTAAGTCCTTGGTTTTTAATCTTGGATTTTTTTTTTAAATCCCCTACCTGCTGTGCCCCTAATTTTCTTTGGATATCCACTTCTTTCAAGCGTTTGTTCTGTGGTACCGGTACTTCTTGATTATTACTCTGATTTTGCTATTCCATATTTATTTGGTACTGTCTGTAGGTAGTTTGTAGTTTGCTACGGGTGCTTTTCTAAACGTAAATACAACTCCTTTGTCTTGACCATCATCTGCTGTGTTGCAAAAACGTTCTTCTTCAGCAGCTCTTGGAGATAATTAGCTCTTTCTTTGGCTCTTGGCTTTATAATGCAACTCAGTTACTGTGTAATAGTTTTCACGTTATAATTATATATAGTTATATTATATATAATATATATATATATATATCTATATATTATATATTATATATTATATAATTAGTCAATTATAGTACATTTTTACAGGCTTTTAATGTAAAGCTGCTAATATTTTTGTCATTAAGTTTTAAGCACGTTTGCACACTTTATTTATGATTAAACAAAGAAATACAGCACCCAAGCTCAGCTATCCCTGTGCAATTCTTTGAAAGAAGAAATAATAATTCCCCGAAGTACCTCCTTGTGAGGGTATATCCTTGACATGTACTGGAATTACCAAAGGTAGGAAGTGAGATGGTGTGTAGAACCATCATGTTGTCTTTAGAATTTTCTACCAACAAAGGCCAACAAAGCATTGGGCAGAGCTTGATAATAAAAAGAATAGCATGATACCCATACTGCTCTGTTAGTAAGCAGGATATATTGCAATCAAAATAGTGATAATACAGAGAATATTGTGCCCAGACATATTTTTGTAGGACTTATGAAATTATGTGATGAACATACACAAAGGAAATGGTATGGCATTTTAATATTGATCTGGTACACAAACATTATTTTTCAAGGAATGCAATATAATAGATACTGTAAAGCCACATTTCCAAGATAGGATGTGTAAGTGAAAGTCAATTTAAAGCTTTATGAATGATAACATACAAATCACATTGTGTACTTGTCCTGTTTTGGGATTGTGGCAGTTATTTGAATTTGATTTAATGTGTTTTTTACCAACTGAGAGCAAATGTTTAAAACTGAAAACTTTAATTGATAAAACACATGTTGTCTTTATTAAAAGATGTCACACCCAGCTACTTTAATGACACATTACAAAGCTAATGTTTATCAAATAAAAAAAAATAAAAAAATAAACAGTTAGGTCATGTCTCTTGTAAAGAATGTATCTTGCACTGCCTTTCTTTTTTTCAGCTTCTATGAATGAACATTATATATTCTGAATCTTTTAGTTTGTCTCATTAGTCTCTGTGTGTACTAATGTTGACAGTTGCCTGTAATTGATGTAATATTTACTGAATTCAATAATATAACTTTGGTGGAATGAACGGTTTCTACTGATTGCATTCCAGTTAGGGTTGCTACCTGGCCCCATAATTCCGGAACACTGTGAGATAGAACAGGATTTTGAAGTTGCCTTTAAACTGAAGGAAATCAACATGTGAATTGAGCCCTAAACCTTTGCTAAATTGATTCTGGTGATTAATTATCTTGAGGCAGCATGACAATACAATAATAGCTTTTAACAAATGAAATAAATAAGTACACATTCAATATTTATTTATTAATAGTTTTAAAAATATATATTTTAAAGTTTCTTTATAGTTTCTAATAGTATATCACCTTCTCCCACTGAAATCATTAATACTGAGCAGCTGTTCACTATTCTTGACACCAGATAGCGTGAACACTGGATCAGTGTTGTTATTTAATTGGGAGAGTCAATGTAAATTAGGGCTATATATTACTAATTAATAGGATATAAATAGCATCTTTTAAATATTGAGAACTGAAATATCATTATAAATAAATATCTTGAATAAACCTACACACACGTTTATTCGAGATGCTTTTTTTATTTTGTAAGATTTGTATTATCACAATGATTCAGATAATTAAGAAGCAGTATAAATTAAGCAAGTGCTTAGCGCTCAATTCACGCGTTTATTGCTTTCAGTTTAAGCGAAACTTAAAAACCAGGTCTCGTCCCAAAGTGTTCCGGAATTATGGGACCAGGTGGCAACCCTAATTCCAGACTGATGCAATCCGGTAGTAAATATTCAATTGTAGCAATACTGGTGTTAGGCGAAGGCGAATTTACATGCCTGTGACGTTATTATTTCTGCAACTGTCCAGTACGAGACATGCGTAGAATCGAGTTGATGATGATATCAGTGTCAGCGCAAGAAAGATCACGTGTCAGGCTACAACGACGTGCTGGGGTGGAACCAATCAAAACGATCCCGCCAGGACCTCTGTAAAGATAACATGTGAGAACCAGGAGGTCTGGTACATAAAAACTGCAGACAGTTGACCAATAATCCAGGAATTGGAACACTTGTCCAGAATAATAATATAATATATATATATATATATATATATTATATATAGATATATATATATTATATTAACAGGAAAAAAATACTTCTAAGAGGAACTTTTATTGTTGAAGTTATTAAAATCACGGGAAGATATTTTAGTAACACAACATGGCAGTTTTGGGAAGTGCAAGTCGGCTATTACGACAATGTAAGTGCACTGTACGCAATGCAAATGTAATTTGAAAACAGTGTTGTTGTTGTTTTTTTTTTTTTTTTTTGTCTGGTGTTGAGATCTTTGATCGTAGTAATCGCGTTGTGACATATTTTCTATCAGCATTGAAATGTCTTATTGTTTCTAACAATAAGATGTTTCTGCTGTAGTCTACAGTACCGAATGTTCGCTTTATTTACAACGGTAGTTTTGATTATGTTTAATATTTGGTAAATACGATGACCTTGAACTGACTTCCTTTAGTTAAAAAAAAAAAAAAAAAAAAAAAAAATATATATATATATATATATATATATATATATATATATATATATATATATATATGTCTTGTACTTTATTTATGTTATCAATGTGTTTTTCTGGTGTTATTGTTGCTAAGTGGATACAAACGCTTTTCCCCCATACACTGATTGTGAAAAATATAATTAGATATGCTATAATTAGATAAACACTTCGGGTATACCAACCATATCGGTCTTGCTGTGTAGTTACACAACCCGTTCATGAGAAAACTGCAGCTTGTATAACGAGCTGGAGTTTGTGTCATGCAGCAGTTGTTACTTAAAACGCTCCAATTTTAAATGTAACAATGTATTGAATGTTTGATTTTATTCTGCGCAGTAGAATATAATTTCTTTCACGTGTGAAAATACTGTGTTCCATAGATAGCTGGTTATTGTACTGTACTACAGCACAACTGCTAGCTACATGTTCCAAGCTGATTTTACACTGGAATACCACGAGTCAAAATGAATGGTCTACTAGGACTGTAATGCTATTGTAACGAAACGCAAAGGAACGAGACTGGAAGCAGGTTTACAGCAATAGAGTAGGGTCTTTTGTACAGTACAGGCAGCAAACAGATTCAGACGATTGTGAGCACAGTACTCAGCAACACTCCTTACTCAACCTGAGTGACTGGCAGGCTCTCTTTAAATAGCCCTACAGACATAGACACAACATTGTAAACGCTGTACCCAATTAGAAGTCCAGCCAGGTTATCTTCCTCTACCTCTAACAGGTACACCCCTCAGCCCCTTGTCCACCTTTCCCACACTGGTGAGAGGTCACCGCTGGTGGAAGGTTGCATCCATTAGTTTAGGTAGGGTGAGCTCTTTTGCAAAGCCCCGTGCATTGACCTCACATGTAAGTCCTGTGTGCCAGGCTGCCAGCAATTAATTGCCAGTGCCAAACAGTCTTGAGCAAGTCTGTAAGTTGTCTACTTTGCATTTGTGTCTACTTCTGTATGTCTCTTGTTCCTTTTGTGTCCTATTTGTGTCCTTTGTCCTTTACAGTTGTAAAGGGTAGCAGTGGCAGAACGCTGTGTGCCAGTAAGCCATCCCGATGGCAGTCCAGAGCAGCAGCAGTGACAGCAACAAAGCAGACAACAGCTGCCACACCACAGTCTCAGGAACAGAAGTATGTAAAAGGTGACAGTCAGGTCCATACTGATTGGGGCTCTGTGCATTTAAGAGGCTGAAATATTGGTCAGCTGAACTATTTGAGAATAAGTAATTTTAATAAAGTACATCTCTGCAGCTTTCACATATAGATATTCTACACTGAAATCTAATGCTCCAAAATAAATATGCTAAATTGATGATTATTTTTTTTATTATTATTAGAATGCTCAAACTGTGAAACACAGTGATCAGATAAAACTGCCTCATCTATTTGGTTGGTGTATAATTTTGTGTTACGCAGTTTTATTAAATGTGGATCTAGGGTACATGAATATTTTTCACCACTCATTTATAGGATGTAGGATTCAGTCGAGCCATTTTGTTTCAGTTCTATAGTATATATTATTTTCCATTTTGTTTGAGAACCAGTTGTAAAAGGTAAGTAGTCAGCCTTCTACTAATTATGAAGAACGTGTATGTATGCATGCATGGACAAAAAACATGCCATTTACCAATGGTTTTTAATGTTAAAATGTTACAGAACACTATGTTGTCTCCTGTGCTATACTTATCACAGCAATATGTTTTTCAACATTATATCGATTACATATATATCTATTTGTCAGTTAACATGGACCATTATTCCAGTATAGTATGAAACCGAACAGATACCCTTGCATAACTTTTAACGATTCTGGGCTCAAACTCCATGATATCTCATTGGCAGGTTCAAATAAAAGTTGCCCTTTTAAAGCCCAGCTGTCAGTGGACAGTAAAAACAAAACCCTCTAGGTAGAGAGCTTATCGCCATGTTTAGGGCTCGCTCTCTCTGTTTAGATTCTTTGATGCTCTTAACTGCCTCTGTCTTTGTGGTTCTGTTACTACACATCCCCACCACGACTTAGACAGGATTCAAGCTGAGAGGATGACATTAAATGCAATGTAATTCTCATGGGGCTTATTAAAAACTGAAATGGTATGAACTACCTTCTATGCATTGGAAAACTTTTAGTTGCACACTTGGGACGGGATAAAAAACATGCCAGACTTTTTTGGTTTGTTTGATAACCAAACCAACACACTTATCATATATAATCATCAACACAGGCAATTTAGCTTGATTTTAGGCCTAAGTGTAAAAAGTTGGCAGTATGTTAAGAATGAAAAGAAAAATTCCAGGTACGTTACTTTTAAACAGTTGTAGCAACATGTGGGGAGAGGGGACGTGAAACATTATATTTTTTTGGAACCCAACTACTTTAAGTGTTTAATAGTTATGGGTTTATTTTTAAAAGTTTAAAGAAATCCTGTTACAATAATACACCTCTCAAACAATTAAATGTGAAGAAGTAAAATAAGTATCAAGCAAGTAAGACGCATTTTAATATTTGTAATTGCACGTGTAGTCTGATTTTGTTTTATTATTTTTATACAGGTTTGTCCTGTATTTACAGCAGTTTCATTCTGCTCTAGTGCAAAACTAGTTAGTGTTCAGTTTTTCTGGAACTGTTGATGAATCATATTTTTTTCCATACAACTTCCAGTTACTGTAGTCAAGCAGGATTATGTTCAATTGTATTGAAGCACGACAGGGAGCCTGTGATTTAAAAAATGAAATTGACTGCACTTGGCTGAAATTAGCCTCAACAGCGAGGAAGTTTCTTTCACATGCTATGCCTGCTTTCCAAGTTACCTTACAGTGAATCATTTTATATCTTTCAATGTTTCAATGCCACATATCCATGTGTGTTGCTCAGTTTCTTTGAGCATGCGCACTGAAACTTTTGTATGTGCTTTGTCATTGAACAGGAAACCCAAAACTGGAATTGTAATGCTCAACATGGGGGGACCTGAGAAGATAGAAGATGTCTATGATTTTCTTTTTAGGCTTTTCATGGACAGGGATCTGATGACGCTTCCAGTGCAAAAGTAAGGAGGATACAAAGTACGGCTCGCAAAATTTGGGTAATAGTACTTGTTCTTCGGGCAGTCCATTGTAGACATTTGGTTGTACAAAAAAATGTCAAGTTGCCCATAATTAACCTATGGAGTGTGATTTGTACACTGTACTCAATATAGGTACAGTATCTCAGGGTTCATACACTTTTTCAACATCAAAATTCCATGCTTTTTCCAGATTTCCATTTGTTTTTCTCAGACTTGTGTTTTAGTTAGTTTCTACTAGTTTTTTGATAGTTATCCACATAGGCGGGCAGCCGCAGAGCATTATAGCTTTTTGATCCAGAGCAGAAGTTGCTCCTGGTTTTCTAAAAGTATTTGTCAGAATCTGTAGATGCATATCTAGCAAGAGACGATGCAGGTATGCAACAGAGAATTAAGATGTACAATATTTGAGAACTATGTTACATTATTTACAAAAAGAATATACAAAGTTTTAAACTGCAAGTATACTTGTGCCAAAATAGAATAGTATAATGGTACCAATAGTATACTAAAACCAGACAATTTTGGCACAAGTTTACTTGAAGTATATTACTTTTTTGTAGGGGATGATATTGGATTCTGATCCAGACTTCTTTATACCCTCTGTTAAATGTTGAACACTGGGAGGTGAAAAATAACAAAAATGAAATAACAAGTGTGCAAGTGTCTTGTATTAAACATACAAGTCAAATACTAAATACAGTACACCCTCGCTATAACAACCCTGTTTGGGTCCAAAGCCTTTTATTTGCTATAGTAAAAGGACAAACCAAAACGAACAATATAAGCTGCTTGAGTAAGTTAAGGAAATCACCTTGGATAAAGGCATTAGCTAAATTATTAATAATATTAGTACTGTTTTATTCTTTGATTTTCTTTATTATTACAGTGTTTGTCACTACTAGCAATAATAATAATAATAATAATAATAATAATAATAGCAGCAATGAGATTGTGAATACAAGTAGAATTACAAGTACAGTACCTATTTGTGGCATGCTGCATCCAGTATTCTGGCTGTATCCTATTCACTGAAGAACACAGTAGTTTCAGTTTTGTGTCAATTGCAAATGTTTAATCGAAATCTTAGTTCCTCATTAAAAAAAAAAAAAAAAGATAATCTTTAAAAAAAGATGCTTTGCCATGGCGGTTGCATAGAGCTGTACGAGCCAACATCAGCAGCAGTTTGATTTTTTTTCATTTATTTTTTAATCAATATTTAATCATATAATGAAGGCCTATAGCGAGGATGTAAATAGTATATCTACACTCGGCTGACGGTTTGGACCCGAGAAACAAGAAATCTCTGCCATGATTGACACAACATGATCAACATAACACATCGAATCAGAATCGAGTAAGAGCAGCACACACATAAAAAAGAGCTTTTTATTCATGCTGATATTTTTCAGTTTCCATTGTATTTGTAAAGAAGTAAGAGAGCTCATCTTTTAACATTGAAAGTAAATAACCAAGTAAAGTCTCTCTTATTTTATTTGTTTACGGTGGTTTATTGCTGATCCAGGAGACACAGCCAAAGGCTTCTGCAATACTGCAGTCTCAATAAGAGTCCACATTAATGGCATGCAAAAACAATAAAAGAGATTAACAATGCTACTCCACATTCTGCCTTGAATAAAATAACACACTGTTTCCAAGTAGCACCTATGTTGGAGGCTAACGACAAAAAGAGATTGTCAAACACATTGTAAATGACACAAACTGCGCCAATGTCAGTCATCCAGCTGCACAGAACAGTTTAATTGGGACAGCCTCTTATTCGGGATATATCTCACGCGGGGCGTCCCAGTAAAACAGCGCCGACAGTATTTTAATAACTAAAAGCAGGAGGCATGTCTCAAAGCATGTGTGAAGTATATTTTGCACTAATAATAATTAAAGTATGATATTTAATGCAGACTGCAGTGTCTTACTGCACTAGGTTATGATTTTTGTTTGTTTTGTTCTGTTGTAAATTGCAGTAAACTTGCACCATTTATTGCTAAAAGACGCACCCCAAAAATTCAGGAACAGTACAGCCGAATTGGCGGAGGCTCTCCGATTAAGATGTGGACGACTCTTCAAGGAGAAGGAATGGTGAAATTGCTGGATGAGATGTCTCCAGAGACAGGTATGTGTTGTCTTGCATCAGTTTTCTCTATTAACCCCCTACAAAACCACAAGGGCTTTTCACACTTGCCTGTTCGCCATGGGGCGATCAGACAAGCGCATTCACATTGACAGTTTCAACCCGGTGCGAACTCGCCCCTGCCAGAGACTAGGATTGAGAATTTTCAACCCAGGGTGAAACGTTCGCCTCGGGTTGAAAAATGAATTGTGAATGCAATTATATATATATATATATATATATGAAAATATGTAGTGTGAAACTATCACATCCAACCAGGGATGAATATCACCCCGTAGATTGCAGAGCAAGGCAAACGTGAGTGCAGGCAGGGCTGAACTCAGGGGTGAGTCACCCCGTGGCGACTGGACACGGGATTGGATGGTATAGTGTGAAAACGGCTATACACACAAAAAACAAAAACTGCCAGAACCTAAAAAACAGGAACAGTGTCCCATGGACCACTGCTGGCTCGAAGGTGACATTTCTGTAAAACCTGAACCTTTGAACGTGTAGTTGACAATACGCCCTTCGTAGAAAATGATAATTTGACGCTGGTCTACAGCTGGTTCCGGTAGGGTCTGTGTAACACCATATTAAAACCCAGGCGCCAAGTATAAGTAAAACACTAGAAAAGAGCTGCAGACGAGCAACAAATGATTACTGTCCACTACCAATTCACACAACAGCTAAGCTAGCTGGGGACAATAAAAGCCTTCGTTTTCTATAAAGAGAATATTGTCAACTACACATTGAAAGTTTCAAGTTTTATGGCGAAAACAATTTGAGTGATTGATTTTACTCATCTCGGGCTCCCTGTTGTGCTATTCTTCATTTTAGCACAGCATGCTTTAATGTACTTTCCTTGTCAGTTTGGTAAACTACCAAGTCAGATACAAACGGACTAGACTGGAGTTTCTTAAAGTAGAAAAAAGAAAAACATGGAAAGAAAGCCACTCAGTGGCCAGAGGATAATAGGTTTTCTAAAATGCCTGGAATAAAAGAAGCAATCTCAGTGGCTAACAAGTGTTCCGAGCTGTTTTGACAGGGTAGCGTCACTGGCAAGGCTTATTACTGTCAGGATGAGACTTGGACACAAGAAGCTGCAGTTTTAACACCAGAACAACCACTTTTATATGCATACCTAAAACAACCAAGACCGGTCAATTTTAATTAAAAACAACATAAATATTAAAATGAAAGGACAAACAATTTAATATAAGTCGTAGTTTTATTGAGGAAAGTCATATAAAGCATCTGCACAACCAAAACATTGTAAATAAACAGACATTTGAAACAAAATTTGTTTATATACAGACTACATAAAGCACAACCTCAAAAAATGGTAGAAAATTAAATAAACAGATATTTGAAAATACATGCATTTATATACAACTGAAACGATGTAAATAAATATAAAAAGATTCAAATAAATGGGTTTATATTGCCAACATAACAGCACATATACGCAATGGAAAACCATGCGTTTACACACAGACATACTATAGTCGAAATTACATGCATAAATAAACATTTGAACAGAATGAGCTTCATTTACAATCATTTACAAAGCCTAAGTGGTGGCACAAATCACACAGATCCTGCGCTTTTCAAAATATGGAGTGCACTTACCACACACTGTCTTTGCGCATTTGGCACAGCTATCAACAGTAACCCAGGCTTCTGCACCAAATGCTCCACAGTCATATACTAGTGCAATGAAAGCTTCTAATTCCTCCAAGGGCATTGACCAGGAATCATCTTGTAGTTGTCGATGGGCTTCTGCTTCAGTGCAGCATTGTATGTTGTGAAGTGTATGCATGTCAATCAATAGGTGAAAAGCACTCAATGCTCTTTCATCAATGTTGCATTTTGCATACTGGAACTTTCTTCAAAATGTTATGCTCACCCATTCTACTTGCGGCTTCAACAGAACGATTTATAGTATTCCAAACAGTACCATCATTACCAGCCTTGCATGCCAGGTGGTGCTGGCGCTACCACTGGAGAAGCAGCTGAATCAGGTGAAGTGGCTGACATCCTTGCAGGGGCTGCCACAAGATTGCTTCTCCCACTGGATCTCCTGCACCCTCGGTGTCACTGCTGCTGGAAAATTCATCTTCGCACATCCAGTCTGCTTCAGGGCTAGATTTGTCATTGTCCGTCTCTGCTGCATCAGAATCATTGTTTGGTAAAATGTGCAGTAATTCCAAACACTGCTTTGCTGTCCTGCATCTTCCATGATACATTTTCAATGTGTATTGGGATAACAATGAATTTCTTAGAAAAACGGGTGACTTGTGTAGTAACCAGAGTGCACACAGGCAGCCTGGCACTGTGAGCTGTCAAGGCTGATTGATGGGCTATCAGGAGGCTCATTGAAGTAGTAGAAATGTCAGCAGACTGCTCACTTGAGGAATGCAGACTGATATAATCAAACTTCAGTACATGGCGGCAAGTCCCGACTGATGAATACAAATAATACCGCAACGTTTCATTGTTATATGTTTTATATACATCGGTCAATTTGACCACACCTGGTCGGAATAGATATGACAGTATTATATCTTGCTATTTTTTTGCATCTATGCGATTCTTTCTTTGTCAGTGTATTTAGTGCATATATTTAGGAAAAGTCAGGAAAGCACAGCACTTTGTCTTAAACACATGCACCGCATCTTAAATTTTAATTCCAAAAACGGTCAGAATGACACCTTAGTCATTCTAGTGTTAAGTACTGTTGTGCATGTTTTAATAACAAACAAAAACACACTAACAAACAAACGGGAGCAGTGGCCAGAGTAAAAGTCTTAAACAAAACAATACTATACCCATAGCCTACAACACAACACAGTATAGCACAGCCCTCGACACCAACAACAACCTTAACACCAGCCCCCAACAGTTTTTTTCTTTTGCCACATTCCCACGAGTCTTCTGGCAGGGAGGAATTTAACCCCCTCCTGCCAACCCAATATTCACCAAACACACCCACACATTACATAGCCAGGGCTTCCAACCTGCCACAGCAGTGTAAAAGTGTCACCATACCAGCATAACTTGCAACTTTTAGAACCACTCAGACAGATTTACTTGACAATCCACTTTGGTAGGGTGGGAGGTGCCATTTTGTAAGCACAATTCTGCTTTTTAACATGCCTGGGCATGCAAATATTGAACCATATTTGAACACCCTGTTGTGTGTAATTAATATATACTCTGAAACAACTGTGATTTATGTGGCATTGTTCACTATTATTTTGGCCCGTATGGTTAAAAGGACATCCCTATTACATCTTGGGTCATTTACATAAATATTTTTGCTCAACTGGCCTAGTCTGGGTTCCCCACTTCTTTCTTTCTTTTTGTCCAGTCATTAGGTTAACTCCAGGAACCTCATTTAAATATAATACTTTTATAGTACAAGTATAAATTGTGTCCACACATTTGAAAAAAAAGTCTGAAGTACTAGACAGAAAACGAGTCATTCTGTCTGAATAAGTGAATAAGGCATTAGGCATGACTGCAAGGAGTTAGCAGTTAGCATTGCAGAAACGTTGGACCTCAGCATTCTGTCATTTAGTGATATACAGAAGCAGGGTGCTGGTGTCTCCTGGTGATTAGATAACAAGCACCAGTGAACGTTTGGGAGACTTCTGTGCAAGGTGGTCCATGGGGATTTCCTGATAAAGCAGGCAGGGTTTGTTTATAATCACTGCGCAGAAGGAGCTGATTCACCTCCTCAGTTATATGAGGAAAAAAAAAAAAAAAACTAGGGCAAGCGTATATCTTTACAATACATTGTATCTTGCTCGGTTTGGTTTCTTTTTTTCATTTTTTTTTTTTTTTACCTAAATTATAATTAGACTTTCAAATTATAATTAGACTTTCTATATTGTAGGATTTACTTGTGCCATTTTTAGAATTCTCCGTATGTTACTTGTCTTTTCAGTATTTCCAAAAATCTGTTAAAATAGCATAGGCCACACAAACAAGCTATATTGTCCTGCCCCTATACCTACTGATGGTCTGTTTTTCTCTCTTGGCAGCTCCCCACAAGTTTTACATTGGCTTCCGTTACGTCCATCCACTTACAGAAGAAGCCATTGAAGAGATGGAGAGGGATGGAGTGGAAAGAGCTGTAGCTTTTACTCAGTACCCACAGTATAGCTGTTCAACAACAGGTAACATGAGCCCTATCTGCCAGTATTGTGTGTAAAATCATACACCATAAACACAATACTCCTTAACTAAAGCAGGTTACAGGTATATCGCTGTAGAAAATACTGCCCAACTCTTATTTTTTTTAAATTTTAGATCCCAAAGATTGCCATGACTTAAACGATTTAGTACCATCAGCTACTTGCTCTAGCGGGCGTCTGTTAGACGGTAGGTGCCCACTGGAACATGGCAGCATCAGCTGAACCAAATAAAAAAATGATTCCATGCAAGTGCCAGTTTTTTGTTTTGATTGCAGTAATGAAAGCTCAGGTCACATCTACTGGACAGCATATACTAAACCAAGATACAGTTGGTCCAAATGTATTTTATTACCAGCCAGCCAATCACGGGTGAAAGCAATCCGTTCCGTACCCGCAACTGCCAAGGCAGCCAATCACAGCCTGTCCGCTTGAGTGGAGCTCAGACAGCATCTTTCAACAACAACAAACCGACATGGACAATTCATTGTTATTGCTCCATTCAGATATCTGGCACTGTTGAGGCAAACTATGAGCAACTTTGACAAGTACAAGGTTATTTGATAACTAGGTAAGTGGTTTTTTTAAAGAAAATAATGAGAACAATTATTTTCTGATGGCGATAGTGCCCTCTCGATGCAGTCTCTAAAATGTTGTAGTTGACCACGACTTTCATTAGCACTGTTGCATTATTATTATTATTATTATTATTATTATTATTATTATTATTATTATTAATAATACACTTTAAAACCTAGATTTACCTTGAAGTAGTAATGATTTGTTGGGTAGCCTTCCGCTGAGAAGTTTAAGGAAAATAGTCCCAAAAATGTTCGTAAAGGGTAATATGCATAATTAGAGCAAAAAAACAAAATTTTACTTGTCAGAGCTGCTTATAGTTTCAGGACAGTGGTAGATATCTGAATGGAGCAATATTACTTAACTGTCTGTGTCTCGGTTTGTTTTTGATGCTGAGCACCACTCGGTTGTGATTTTGCTGATTCGGCAGTTATGGTTATAGGACTGGTTGCTTCAGTCGGTGCAAAGTATTGATAGGCTGGTTTTGGTGGATAATAAAATATATTTGGACCAGTTGTGTCTGTTTCGTATTTGCTGTCCAATAAATGTGATAAAGTCGGCACTTGCACGGGTTGATTTTAGGTTTTGATTTACAATTGATGCTGTGACTTTCCAGCGGGCATCTACTGTATTGAGTAATAACAGCGTGGCTGACCTCCATAAAAAGCAATGGGAGATTAGTGTCCAGATGCGGTTTAATTCTGCATAATGGCAGCATGTGTTTTGAGTTTTCCTTTCTTTATAGTAAGCCACAGTTTAAATGAATACGCTCCTCGAGTCCTGCAGATCCAATGTTCTGTTTGGTTTCTGAGCCTGACTACCACTGAACATTGGGCCTGTGTGATTTTTCCATTCCTCTGGGCATGTTGTGGTATTAGTAGAGGAAAATTGTGCCTGCAGCTCAGCTTTGGTTGCATAGTAACGGAAACCCTGGGGGGAACTAACAAAATAAAATAACAGGAAATCATTCAATCTAAAGTGATAATTAAAAGCCATATGGTGTGTGTGTTTATTTATTCATTCATTCATGTATTTATCAGAACTCTTTTTAAAAAAAAGATAACATTGTTTTTTTTGGTTTATAGGTAGCAGTTTAAATGCAATCTACCAATACTACAACAATAAAGGGGAGGAACCAAAGATGAGGTGGAGTGCAATTGACAGATGGCCCACGCACCCTCTTCTTATTGAAGTAAGACATGAAGTTATAAGAACAAAAGTTACAAAGCGATGACAGGCGTCAAGGATGAAACCTGTCTGGATTCTATAGTCACAGAATCAAGCACCAGTGGCACAGGCTTGTGACATCACAATGAATGGTTTGCTCCCTTAATGGTGAATCTTAACTAAGATTACCGACACCACCTGCTAATTTTCATATAAAAAGGCTAATTATAGCTGAGATGTGTAATTACAATGGCTGTGACTGTGGATTGAGCAATTTTATTTTACAACAAGCATTGAAAGATATAACATCAAATAACTTATTTTTATATTCATTGGTGCAGAGTGATTTAAAAAAAAAAAAAAAAAAGCACCTTTCCAAATCATGCCGCTTTGTTAGCAGATCCAAGGAAAGTAATTTTCCAAAATAATTTAGGTTTAAACATACTTTCTTTTCCATAATGTTTCTTGTTATACAAATAGAATTATCCATGAACATTCACAGAGTGCTGTTTTTTCACTCCTGAGGATAGCCCTAAATAACCCACTCAGTCCCTTCGGAAGCTCCTGGGTTATTCTTGGAGTAGCTAGTTAGCTGTGAACGTTCATGGTGTATCCACTGTATTCTTCACTGGTCTGTGACACATTTCATATTGCCAAAATTATGTTGCCTTTCAGACTGCAACCCCCCCCCCCACCCCACAAGTTTATCCATCTAAGAAAATAGATGTTGTATTTATAAATTCAAGGTGACAGAGCACTGGGCTGTTTGTACAGAAGTTCATGCTCCCCCTTGTGGTAGTGTTTGTGTTTATTGCATATTCAGAAAAGGATAAACTTCTGGATGGAGCCCACACAGCTTAATAAGATGAGTGATTTTTAGTTTTTGTTTTAAGTAGTTAGATGTTTGTGAAACTGTTCAAGACTCTGCATGGTTATAACAAGGAAGTTAATAACCATTTTACTTTAGTTAAAGAGTATAGCAACTGCAAAGCAACAGGTGCCAGAAAGATTCCTGATTCCTTTTTCTTCCTTTTTTTTCTCAGTGTTTTGCAGATCATGTACAAAAAGAGCTAAAGAAATTTCCTGTTGAAAAACGTAACGACGTGGTCATTCTCTTCTCTGCTCATTCATTGCCCATGTCTGTAAGTATCAGTTTCTAACTGCATCATTAGCTGCTCTAGAAAGGGATTCGGAAGTGTGTAGGTAGTTGATACAGGGGGTTTTCGATAGGGATTTAGATTAATTTCGCCAGTTCTTGTTTGTTGTTGTTTCAACATGTAATGCAAAGTGAAAGAGAGAAGAACCTCCCGTTGGTTAACTAAGGCTGATTTTATTAGGAGTTGTGAGCTACTGTATTTTAATATGAACTTCATTTAACAGTTGGGTTTTTTGTAAATTCATATATTGTCTTTTGGCAATAAATAAAGTTGCAGGTTATTTTCCACCTGTGTTAATGGGCAGCATGGGCATGTTTGTAATTTATGCATACACTTGCACTGGTAAGATACTATCATAAATCCACTGCAAAACATTGCTTTTGAATGCAAGACTAAAATATGCTATATGTCCTACTTTCCAGACTATCTGTACACATACTCCACTGGGGTACTGGGTAAAGTGTACCAGATACGTTAATGTGGTTATTTTGTAGAACTGGCGCGGAGAGCTGTCATATATCTGTCTAATGTTGGGTGGTGACATAAAGGTGCTTTTAAAACATGAAAATACAATTCATAAAAACAGGTGTGAAATATAGAAAATACAGTGCGATGAAAAAGTATTTGCCCCCTGTCTGATTTTCTGCATTTTTGCATGTTTTTCACATTGAATTTGGTCAGATCCTTTTTGTGGGTTGTAGTAGTATATAGAGGGAGTCTGAGAGAAAAAATGGCACCAAAGTTTGGTGCTTCTTTCATTTGTTTTGGTGTCATTTGGTGGCATGCAATCTTCAGGTGTTAAAAAGTTACTCAACCCAGTTAAAGGGATAATTAGTGTCAGCTGTTTGAATACTTTGATTAACAATCAGGCCTGATTTGGGCCAGCCCTGCCCAATATAAATCTGACTAACTTTGGCCCTTACCTTCAGAGTGAAGTTGTCAGCACACAGGTTCTAGAGGCACATCGTGCCACGATCAAAAGAAATTCTTGAAGACCTCTTGAAAAACAGCTATTTCTAAGGCTCTGGGGCTCCACCAAACCACAGTCAGAGCCATATTGTCCAAATGGAGAAAGTTTGGGAGAGTAGGGAATCTTCCCAGGAGTGGCCGTTCTGCCAAAATCTCTCCAAGACCAAGGTGTAAAATTATCCAGGAAGTCACAAAGAACCTTAGAACAACATCCAGAAATCTGCAGGCCTCTCTCACCGCCTCTCTCAAGGTCAGTGTTCATGACTCGACCATCAGAAAGACTCTGGGCAAAAATGGGTTTCATGGCAGAATAGCAAGATGGAAACCACTGCTCACTAAGAAGAACATGAATGCTTGTCTCAACTTTGCCAAAAAGCACCTGGATGATCCTCAAGAGTTCTAGAACAATGTTCTATGGACAGATGAGTCAAAAGTGGAACTTTTTGGCCAACATAGGCCCTGTTATGTCTGACGAAAACCAAACACTGCATTCAACAGTAAGAACCTTATACCAACTGTCAAGCATGGTGGTGGAAGTGTCATGATTTGGGGATGCTTTGCTGCATCAGGACCTGGACGATTTGCTATCATTGAAGGAACAATGAATTCTGCTCTGTATCAGACAATTCTACAGGAGAATGTCAGGTCATCCGTCCATGTGCTGAAGCTGAAGCTGAAGCGCAGCTGGGTCATGCAGCAAGACAATGATCCGAAACACACAAGCAAGTCTACATCAGAATGGTTGAAGAACAAGAAATTTAAAGTTTTGGAATGGCCTAGTCAAAGTCCAGACCTAAACACCATTGAGATGTTGTGGCAGGACCTGAAACGAGCAGTTTATGCTCGAAAACCCACAAATGTCACTGAGTTGAAGCAGTTCGGCATGAAGGAGTGGGCCAAAATTCCTCCATGGTGCTATGATCAATAACTACAGGAAGCATTTGGTTGCAGTTATTGCTGCTAAAGGTGGCATAACCAGATATTGAGTCTAAGGGGGCGATTACTTTTTCACACAAGGGCATTGGGTGTTGCATAACTTTCTTTAATAAATAAATAAGTATAAAAATGTTGTGTTATTTATTCACTCATGGTGCCTTTTATCTAATATTAGATTTTGGTTGAAGATCTGATAACATTCAGTGTCAAAAATATGCAAAAATGCAGAAAATCAGGTAGGGGGCAAATACTTTTTTACGGTACTATAGCTTAATGTACTACAGTACTTGAGGGAGCAGTGGCATTGTGCTTATTGCATTTTGCTATTTCTGTTCAGTTGGGTGTCCTCATTGAAGAGATGTGTAGAGCTGGGAGGTTCCACGGTTGTATTTTCTCTTGTTCTTCTCTCAGTGTTTTGCCTTTGTTGTAGGTGGTGAATCGAGGGGACCCTTACCCTCAGGAGGTGGGCGCCACTGTCCAGCATGTCATGGAGAAGCTGAACCACTGTAACCCCTATAGACTGGTGTGGCAGTCCAGGGTAACGTTTCCCAAATCCATTGTCATAATCTTACAACGCTAAATGTTTGTGTTGTTTAACAGATCCAGTATTTAAGCAACACACGTGTCTGCAAATAATTGAATTTCCACTGTAGTTTGTAGCTACTATAGGAATGGGAGCATAAAATGAGAATAATTTAACTTTAGTTATTCATTTATTAGTATTCAGTTAACAGAAGGGACCTGTAAGTAATGTTCAGTTGATTTCAAGCTAAAATAGTTTTTGTTCCTTTTTTAAATAGAATTAATGTAATTTTACCACGTCAACAATTAAAAATAATTTAAAGAAGTCTATCGCAGGTAACAGTTTCTTCCAGTTTTACCTCCTATTTTGTTATTGAGTGTTTGGAGTTGTGGATTCATCCTATTCATCTATAAGGCACTTGAAATAGTTGCTTGGCACTCTAGTATTAACCAATACATACAACCTTGGCCTATTTAAGTTCACACTTCCTGAAATGTATGTTTTTATTATTTGAGTGGAGAATAAATTGTTTGCCATTAGGACCAAAAAAACGCTTTGGTCATTCATTTTGGTTAGTCAACATGATTGCGTTTCAGACATTATAAAGGTTATTTCACTGTAGCTGTAGGTTTGTGATAATTAACTTTCCTATGATAGAAAATAGTTATGTGATGCCATCTAGTGGATATGGTAGTTTATTACAGCCTGGTTACTGTAGTGCAAGAACACTTATTTTGCTTTACAAAGAAAATGAAGAAATGTATGTCCTGAACCATTAGCAAGCATTAGGAAATAAATCAGTGATTGGTCAGTATGGGACCTCTAGTAAAGGATCTTGAATGTTATCCTTCAAACGATTTAATCTCTGTTCCAAATCAATCCGCGGGAAAAAATAAATAAATAAAAAAACGATTGACCCTTTTCTGCTGTTCTAGTACGTGCCCTTTCTAATGTTGTCTTTTAAATAATGTAGACCTAAAGGCTGCTTCCCTGGTGTCCATTACGTTCAATCTGCCTATTTAAACTGAGTTTAGCACATAAAGTGAAAAAAATAATTGAATAGAGTTTGAGTCAGCGGCAATGCAGTAACCACAACAGCAGGAATAGCACCTAGTCTCTGGTTTGAATGGTAACTTATAAAAGTCAAACAACTAGATGCAGACTGATCGCACAATCAGCATTAACATGATTGGCTACTACCTGTTTTTAAATACTGCATTTTTATTTTTATTTTATATTGAGACCTAACTTAAACACTGAAACTTACATACAAGAACCTGGACTCAAAGCCTACTTCCTTTACTTTTTATTCTTTCTATATTTTCGGTAGATAAAAACATACCGTTAACAAAGCATGTTCTTCGTGGCGGACTTGTAAATGCACGAGGCGGGCCTTACCAGACAATAAAGCCCTCCTCTTGTGGCTCTGCTGCTTACATTAAAGCACAAGAAACTGTAACTGCAGATACAGGTCCCGAATCACCAAGCCATTTTAAAGAGTGTTTTGTACATTTTATTCATTTAACTTCTCCAGACTTGTCTTCTTTAATAGTCACAGAAGCACACCCATATTCAAAAAGACACTCTATAAAGCAGCATTCTTTAATGCACAAAGCCCATTATTTCATTATTACTGTAGTTCTCTTTTAATTCTACATCTGCCAAATCTATTTTGGGTACAAAATGGTATTATTGTTAAGAATTGACATACTGTAATTGCAGCAAAGAAATGCAAAAACAAATAAGCCAGCCATCAAAAGTAGCATTTTAACCGCATTTGGACCTTTGCCATGTTATGATGAAACTTGGTAACTGCCCATTTTTTGAGAGAAGTGATTTGAAAGTATCAAAATTTAGGGGAATAAGCAGAACCACTGTCTGTCTGTCTTACTTTTTTACATTTATCTCTAGAAGTGCTTATTCTGTTGACATAGGCGCAGTTTCTATTTCACTCTTTGTAAGGCATAACTTCTTAATTCATGTGTTGATACAATGCAGTTTACAGTGAGCGAGGGGAAAATGACGGTTTGTGTTTTGTTTTCATGACTCAGGTGGGTCCCATGGCCTGGCTCGGCCCTCAGACAGACGATACGATTAAAGGGTTGTGTGAGAGAGGGAAGAAGAATATCCTCTTGGTCCCAATAGCTTTCACCAGTGACCACATTGAAACACTGCATGAGCTGGACATTGAGTATTCACAGGTGCTGGGGAAGGAGGTGAGTGGTGACGTATTTTCCACCAAGCAGAATGTACAAAACATACTACGATAGGCAAGAAGGTTTCATAAATACTGAAAATATTTTCAAACTCTATGGACGTTTTTGAAGGACTAACAGTCGGACTAACAAACCAAATTTGCCATAGCAGGGATTCTCAAACTTTCTTGGCTCTAGGCTCCCCATGACGGGCATCCTGACTAAGCACCTCCACCCAGAATTTTGATTTTGATCCCTTTAGTGAGAGAGGCTGTTTGTTTGTACAGGTAGAAGTATTACTGTTTTTGTCATGTTCAGTGTTATTTCCCTGACGTTTGAGAAATCTCTCCAGAATGACTGCACTCGGTTGTTCTACACCGTCTGACTGCAAATGCAATGTAAACCTGCCTGTGAAGGTAAACAGGAGCAATATTTATTTTCTTTATATAAGGGGAAGCAAATATATCAAGAACTTGTACCATAAAAACATACACTGGTATGTTAGCATGTATTTAAAATGTAATGCTAGAAATACATTCATATAATTTCCATCCACTCACTCCATTTTGTTGTACAGTGGTACATATTGTTGGCGCATTGAGCTGACGTTAATGTTACATTCAAAATAACCCCAAGCACCTAACAGCAGTGTTCATGTAAATTAATTGATCCCTCAGTCTGGGAAACATTGCTTTGTCAGGGTCATTTGGGAGTGAACATTTTTTTTCTATGTGTTGCAGTCCTCCAGGGTCCATTGGACCCCTGTCCTTGCACACTGTGAGCTTGCATTATGCTTTACATGCAGCACAAAAATCATTTGTCTACTGAAGTTTATTCCATCAAGTATTTGCATTGTAAAGAGCTTTGAGATGCTTTAGGCATAGAACAATGAAAAATAGAACAATGCAAATCTATTATTTGTTGATTTATAAAAAGCTGAAAACATTGTAAATGTCCCTAAAAGTGACATTGGATTGACATAGACTCTCAGGTTTCTGGTCTGCTCAATGGCAAATGTGCTTAGCAGTATTCTGCGTTTCCGTTGGCCGATACAGCTTGCAAAGCCCTTCTCCCTTCCAGTGGGGACCTATGGGGAAGTAGCAAAATCTCAGCCGAGATTGTTTTTCACAACCAAGCAGGATTTCACCTTCTGTCCCAGAGAGGAGTCTAACCTGCGGTGGAGTGCTTCTTTTAGACTGGTGTCTAGACTTGAGTGAACCTCCTGACCTCCTGATCCAAGGGCTCATGTGCTAACCGCAAATCTATTCTGTTGGTGCCATGCAGGGTGAATGGCACACTCCGCATTGATTTGTATTGTGTTTTTCTTTTTCTTCTTCTTTTTTTTTTTAATAGTTTAATACTGCTTCAGCATTCAGGTGTGTGACATGGTTTGCCTAAAATATGTGATTAAATGCAGTTAAAGGAATTCACACTGCTAACAGGTGTCCAAAAAAAAAAATAGAAGGTTTGGTGCAATTGTTATTGATAAGTATTTCATTCAAGTATAAAAGTGTGATGGATCAAAGTTTTTGCTTGCTGTCTTAGTAGTTGTAGTATTCCCTAAATGCTGCAGTCTTCAAAGGTACATTAACAATAAAATTGTTCTTGCAATCTGATGACACTGTCAAATCTGGCATCTTTTAGGACAATCTACACTAATTTGTGTGATTTAGATAATGCCTCAGTGTAAATGTTGTAATAGATTTAGGCAATGTTGTAAAGCTAAATGCATTTTATTTTGAGAGGAGCTGTAAAACTAGCAAGAAACAAGTAAGCAAGAAGTAAGAACGGGATCAATTACAAATTATTATTCTACTGTTAAAATGATTCACCTCTGAAGAAAATTGCCTTTTTCTTTGTTAAATACAGCTCCACTGTGTGTGATTTAAAACACTTACAGTTTTATTTAAACTGCTCAGATCCAGGTGCAGGTTTTGTTTGTTTGTTTGTTTGTTTTTAAAGAGATAAACTGTTTAAGAGACATGTATCAGGAAAACCTGGATCTTCAGCAACTAAATATTTGATTTACTTTGTGTGTTCAGTGCGGTGCAGAAAATATCAGAAGAGCAGAATCCCTGAACGGAAACCCATTGTTTTTTAAGGTATGCCTGATACAATTGACTTCAATTCATTTTGTTTAAGATTTGCAGTGTATTGTCTCTCCAGAACTATTGATTGGGTTTTTCCTGCGGTATATGTAGCTGTTTGTCCTGTTTTTTTTTTTTTTTGCTGACATCAAGTATTAATATATTATGAGTTTCCTTAAAGTTCAATTCAACTAAGCTTTCAGAACAAAACAGTCATTAGCACCAGCCTTCGAGCAATTAACTGCAAGTTCGTTGCATAATGCACTCCAGGCTGCTAAGTTTAGTACAGTCAGCAAATCGTTCCATTGGAAAAACTTAAAGGTTTTTCAAAATACGCATTTCATTTCAAGAGTTTAAAGCGTTACAAAATTGAGATTCAATGTACCATACTATTCAACTGTCGATACTAAAAAAAATAGCAACTGTCTCAATGAGTTTTTGAGGCAGTCTACCAAACATTTGATTTGGAGACTGATTCTTAGGGAGCATTTGTATTATTATTATTACAAAAAAAATGTAATTGGTAAATTCTTTATTAGTAGCATTTTTCTGTTTTTTTTTTTTTTTTTTTTAAAACATTTTCCCTGTTCCCGTCTAGTTTCCTGTATGTATCAGCTCAGTAATGCACTGTGTACTGATCATTTGTCCTCCAAGCATCTCACCTATCACCTGAAAAACATTTCCTGTAAAATGATCTCAATAAACCATTTCGCTATTTTAGTTTAAAAGCACTATACATTATACACAAGAACAGCTGGCTTGTTGTAACGTTTACTGTATTATGAAGCCACTAAATCAATCTCAGGGTTCCAGCTGACTCTAAACCACTTGAACTTCACTCTCACTGGTTATGACGTCAGTTGAAACCCTTTGATTGAATTAGTGGCTGATAATTCAAATGAAAAACAAACACAGCTGTAATCCCAGGAGGTGGAGACTACTTTAGCGAGAAGCTTCCTCAGCATTAATCCTACAAAATATTGCACGTGGAAATTGAACTGACACCGAAATGGGATAGAGAAATGTGAACTTGTTAAGACTGCGAAAATCATTACCAGTGCTGAAGAACAAGTTTTAGTTAACAGAATTACTCGTCCGCTGAATAGTTTTGGGCATGTGGGGCTTGGACTTCTTTCTCAGTATGTGCACTGATCTTTCTCAAATCTCTGTTGCAGGCACTTGCTGATTTGGTACAAAGTCACCTGAAGTCCAAGGAGGCATGTTCGAGACAGCTACCCCTGCGCTGCCCGCTCTGTGTTAACCCAGTGTGTGGACAGACTAAAGCTTTCTTTGCCAGACAGAAACTCTGATTGCATTCTTAGATCTGTGAAACAAGTTGCACTCAAAAGAAAATACTTCCAAAAGGAAATTGCAAGCATATTTGAAATTGACATGCCATCTCAGCTAAGGCAGATTCATAGAGATTCCAATGCTTTTTTTTTTATTTTTATTTGCCGGAAGTGTCTTGTCATGGTGAAAATCTTTACATTTTTTAACTTACTTGCAAAATAATGAGCAGAAAGATGCAGTATACTTGCCTCTGGTGCTTTAATTGGTAGATCAGTAGATAAAATTGTAGTCTTGGTAAAAAATATGTATTTCCTGTTTTTATTTTAGATAACACTATGTAACACAATTTTGGTTCCTGGGTAGTAAGTGTTATTTCCTAATTGCTTATGCCTCAAAAGTATAGAAAATGGCTATTACTCCCCACAAACTTTGCTTTTGTGACCAGGACAGTGATATTTCAAAATATCACTATTTCCAATGGGAAAATGGGAAAATGTATGTCTCTTCGTTCACATAAAGTCAGAAAAAAACAACATAGGAATCCAAATTAGCATGCATTTATACTAAAGTAATACAAAAATGACTACAAAAGATTTAGAAGTGAGTAGTTTTTCGAGATTTACAATTATACAGTAAATACAGTATAATCGTAAATGTATGTATGTATAAATGCATGTTAATTTGGATTTATATGTTGTTTTTTTCTGACTTTATGTGAACGAAAAGACATACATTTTCCCGTTTTCCCATTGGAAATAGTGATATTTTGAAATATCACTGTCCTGGTCACAAAAGCAAAGTTTGTAGGGAGTAATAGCCATTTTCTATACTTTTGAGGCATAAGCAATTAGGAAATAACACTTACTACCCAGGAACAAAAAAAAAAAAAAAAAAAATGTTACACAGTGTAACTAAACGTGTGTATGTATACTGCTGGCCCTGTCTTACGCACTGTATATTGTTTTAAGGCAGTGGTGCAGAACTCCCGTCAAAGTCAGTTCCTTTCCAAGCTTTTGAAGCTTTTTGAACCTGCTATTGAGGTTAATAAACATGTTTAGTACCTAATCGGAAGAAAATCCCAGGGTTGTTCACTACTGATGTAAGAACATCTTCTCGCTTCTTGCTTTTTGAATTATATTTTAGTCTACTCAGCAAACAATTTGATGTGTTTTTGCCCTCCCAAGTTCTGCTCACAAGAAGATAGTTCTATACCACATGGGACAGGGTCAGTTGTTAATATTTCTGTCCTAGACTAATAACTTATTGAGGACAACAGAATGTTATTTTTTTTATTTCAATCTTTTTTTGCCTGTAAAAGACATGGTGTCACCTACGTTGGTGTTGGTGGTGCTGCTTGCATTTTCACTTCCAACCACCGCCTCTTCCTCTACCTGAGCGTCTTGCCCTTTTTTCATTTCTTTGTATAAATTATAAAAGTCTTTAGGACAGGAATTTCTGTCATATTTCTGTTTTATTTTAGATACCTGTTTTCCAGTTGGTGTTATGGTGGATATTTCAATTCAGTTTTAAAAAGCAATTCAATATCAACACTATTCAGAATACTCTTGTTCTGTGCACCTACCAGTTCACATGCGTCAGGAATGGGCTTATCTGCACTGAAACGTCTACAATTACATCTGCCAGGGTTGTTGTTGCACCTTGACTTGGGTGATTTGGAAGTATAAGAATACAGTTTCCATATTCCCATGCACACTCACTTGGTACTGATAACACGAAAAATCTGACGAATTTATAGATATATATATATATATATATATATATATATATATTATATATATATATTATATATATATATATATATTATATATAGAGCCAGTTTACACCATTTATAAATCACACATTGCAGGATGCCTTAAACACCATTGCCTCAAATGTGCAAGCTTGGAGAGGAGGACAGGAGCAGTTATCTTCCATAGCCTGTGGATTTAGCAGTTTTGTTCCGCTCTATGGGGTATGTAAGTTTAGTCATACAATAGATAGCATTAGACATCAATTGGTGTTGCAGCTGATTTAATTCTGGGTGAAAAAAAGACTCACCCGGTGGCTAATGTTTGGCATTTAAAGTGGTCTTCCTATTTAAAAATAAATACATTTGTAATCAAGTGTTTTGTTTGTTTGTTTTTTCTGTTATCTAAAGTCAACAATGGCTGTTGATCAAATTGTAAAGAATGAGCTTTCTCAACCCAGATAAGCCTGGAGTCTGAATGCATTGCAGGCTTATAGGTCATCAGCAGTCTGACAAGGAAACTAGAAAGTGAAAGATGCTGACCTGTAGGATCTGAAATTTGCTCTTCAGCTGCATCCTAATAATTGAAAAGCTAGAGAGGCAGTTAGATGACACTGCATGACCTCAGAATGAAAGTACTTAAATAGATTGCCATAGCTTGAGAACTAACCTAAGTGAAAAAACAAAAAGACTCCGACTTGGGTAAATAGGTTGAAATATTGACATGATTTGGTCTTGTAATTGTTATTTGGCTGTAAAGGCTTGGTGAAGGGTTATGATGTGTACTGCTGTGTTAAATATTTTGCAGCTTTTTAGAGCCTTTGTGGACAGGTCCTGTATTGTAAACGTGAAGTTCTTCTCAATGGTTTTTTACCCAGTCAAATCAAAGAATTGATTGATTGAAGTGCAGTGAGAGCTTTCCCAATTGGGTGTTTTATTACACGTGTTGCCAACTGCTCAGCAACAAAGCAATGGGAAAAGGAAATTGGTCAACCAGGGGAAATATAAAAGCACAGACTAAATATGATAGGTGTAGGGTGACAAACACTTTTTTGAGTATAATCTGTGACCACAATGAGGTATTAGTGTTTGTCAAGAACAAATTAGACTAAATAATATATAACTTATTTTACAATTGTAAATGTGAATGTGACCAATTTATCTTCTGCCATTAGATGTTAACCACCACTGTTTAGAGGGTGCTGTCCTCTTTATAACTGAATGATGCTGCAATCTATATGCATTTTGCAGTAAGGTTTATTGTACTTGCAAAAAGAAAGCTGCCTCATATCAAGATCTCTTTAATAGCACATCCTCTACTGACCATTCAGGCTGCTCTTTTTGTCAACAATAGCTTTGTACTTGAAAAGTATATATGAATTGTAGCTGTTAAGTATTACCTTTTGCTTTCAAACAAAAAATGTATTTAGTTAATGCCTAGCTTTTCTTTGCCGTTTAAGCAACTGTAATACTAGTGCATTGTAAAGTTTTAATATTACTTCCCTTGATTTAAATTCAACACTTTTCATTATATATCCAAGCATTTAATTGGCCTTGTTTATATCTTCCCCACATTGTCTAGATGAAGACATTCCTGAGTCATCATAAACTCCTAGGTCTTTTTCATAGATTCCTTCTTTAATTTCAGTATTTCCCATATGATATTTATAATGCACATTGTTATTGCCTGCATGCAGTATCTTACACTTTTCTGTATTAAATGTCATTTGCCATGTGTCTGCCCAGTTCTGAATGTTGTCCAGATCATTTTGAATGAACTTTGCTACTGCAACGGTTTGCCACTCCTCCTATTTTTGTGTCATCTGCAAAGTTAAAGTTTGCTTACTATACCAGAATCTAAGTCATTAATGTAGATTAGGAATCGCAGAGGACCTAATAGTGATCCCCGTGGTACTCCACTGGTTACCTTGCTCCATTCTGAGATTACTCTAATCAGTACTTTGTTTTCTACATGTTAACCACTCCCTAATCCAAATGCATGCATTTCCTTGAATCCCTACGGTGTTCAGTGAGAATTAATCTTTTATGTGGAACTTTGTCAAAAGCTTTATGCAAATCTAAATAAACCATGGCATATGCATTGCAATTATCCACTGTCGATGTTGCATTTTCAAAAAAGTCAAGCAGGTTAGTTAACACGATCGCCCTTTCCTAAAACCATGCTGGCTGTCTTACAGGATTCTGTTACCATATAGGTAATTTTCCATTTTGGATCTTATTATAGTTTCCGTAAGCTTTCATATAATAGAAGTTAAGCTAATTGGTCTGTACTTACCTGGTTCGGTTTTGTCTCCCTTTTTGTGGATTGGTATTACGTTTGCAATTCTCTTACAACCCCTGTGTCAAGAGACTGTTGCATGATCTTGGTTAGCGGTTTGTAAATAACTTCTTTCATTTCTTTGAACACTATTAAGAGGATTTTATCTGACCCTAGAGGCAGTGTGGTCCAGTGGTTAAGGTCCAAGGCTTGTAACCAGAAGGTCACTGATTCAAATCCCACCTCTGCTACTGACTGACTCACAGTGTGACCCTGAGCATCCTCCTTGTGCTCCATCCAGTGGATGAGATGTTAAATCAATGTCCTATTGTAAGTAACTCAGTTCTTCTTGCCTGGCATAGATACAGTGGCTGTGAAAAGTGTTCACCCCCCTTGAACTTTTCCACATATTATTGTGTTACAACATGGAATCAAAATGGATTTAATTAGGAGTTTTTGCCATTGATCAACACAAGGCCATAATGTCAAAGTGAAAAATAAAATCTACTAATTGTTCTAAATTAATTACATTAAATACAAAACAGAAAATAATTGATTGCATAAGTATTCACCCCCTTGAGTCAATATTTGGTAGCTGCACCTTTGGCAGCAATTACAGCCATGAGTCTATTTGAATAAGTCTCTGCCAGCTTTGCACATCTGGACACTGCAATTTTTGCCCATTCTTCTTTGCAAAATTGCTTAAGCTCCGTCAAATTGGATGGGGACCTTTGGTGAACAGCAATTTTCAACTCTTTCCACATATTCTCAATTGGATTGAGGTCTGGGCTTTGACTGGGCCACTCCAGGACATTGACCTTTTTGTTTTTAAGCCACTCCAGTGTGGCTTTGGCTGTATGTTTGCAGTCATTGTCCTGCTGGAAGATAAATCTTCTCCCAAGTCCCAGGTCTCTTGCAGACTTCAGCAGGTTTTCCTCCAGAATTTCTCTGTACTTTGCTGTATCCATTTTGCCCTCTATCTTCACGAGCTTTCCAGGCCCTGACTCAGAGAAGCATCCCCATAGCATGATGCTGCCACCATCATGCTTCACGGTAGGGATGGTGTTCTCAGGATGATGTGCGGTGTTAAGCTTGCACCAAACATAGCGCTTAGTGTTGAGGCCAAAAAGCTCTATTTTGGTCTGATCAGACCATAGAATCTTCCACTTAGTCTCAGAGCCTCCCACATGTCTTCTGGCAAACTAGCCAATATTTGATGTGAGTTGATTCACAGTTGTGCCATATTTTCTCCATTTCTTAATAATGGACTTTATTGTGCTCTGGGGGATATTCAATGCCTTGGAAATGTTCTTATGTCCTACCCCTGATGGGCGTTTTTGAAGAACTTTATTCCTGATTTGCTTTGAATGTTCCTTCGTGTTCATGATGTAGTTTTTGTTAGGAAATGTACTAACCAACTGTGGGACCTCCCAGAGACAGGTGTATTTAACCTGAAATCATGTGAAACACCTTAATTGCAGACAGGTGGACTCCATTCAACTAATTATGTGGCTTCTAAATTGATTGCACCAGAGCTTATTTAGGTGTGTCATAGCACAGGTGGTGAATACTTATGCAATCAATTATTTTCTGTTTTATATTTGTAATTAATTTAGAATAACACCGTGTAACAAATTTGTTTTGTTTTTTTGGTTCCTGGGTAGTAAGTGTTATTTTCTAATTGCTTATGCCTCAAAAGTATAGAAAATGGCTATTATTCCCCACAAACTTTGCTTTTGTAACCAGGACAGTGATATTTTGAAATGTATTATTTATTTATTTTCCAGAACATTCCAGATAGATTCAGTGCTGAGTAAACTTGGAGTAACTTCTAGAACTTTCTAGAACTTTCCAGTAATATAAACAGTAATATAAATACAGGGGCCTTAAGCCCACCAGTTCAGTTTAGTTCCAGCTGCCTAAGTGGATACATATCTGCATTTTTCTGAGATGGCATCAAGAGGCTGCAAGCATCCGGCAGACACATTTTGCTATGTCTGCGGCCAATTTATCAAGACATGAGCGAAAAAGTCCTCCGTGGAAGCATCTGCCAAGATGTGTGAGGCCTACAAGGCATATTTCGGCATGCCTATCGGGGATCAAGACAAACCCTGGGCACCTCATTTCACCTGCGAGCACTGCAAAAAAACTCTGGAAGGTAAGATGGACAATTGTTGCTCGGAATTTTATGTTATAAAATTTGTTAATTTTTAAAATTGTAAAAGTTTTTAATTTTAAAATGTTTTACAATTTTCAATGTTATTGAAAAAATATATCATATATGAAAAATGTTGCAAGAATCTCTTACACATTAGTCATGGGTGAAATAAATGTATTTTTGTAGGATGGTACAGAGGGGAAAAGAGAGCCATGAAGTTCGCTATCCCAAGAATTTGGCGGGAACCCACTGACCGCTCAAGCAACTGCTACTTCTGCATGGTGGACCCTTCCAAACGTCGGACTGGCAAGAATGCACCTGCTATCACGTATCCGGACCTTCCTTCATCCATCGCCCCGGTGCCACACTGCCATGAGCTCCCCGTACCCACTCCTCCGGAGAGAGAGCAGCCGTCTTTAGAAGAGAGCAGCAAGTCAGAGAGCGAGGAAGATGTTGTAGATCCAGATGACAATTTCAGAGGTGGAGCTGAGGAGAGAAACCCATACTACCCCAACCAAAAAGACCTCAACGACTTGATTAGAGATCTTGGTCTCACCAAGTCCAATGCCGAGCTTTTGACGTCTAGGCTCAAGCACTGGAACTTGTTGGATGAAAGTGTGCAAGTCACAGATCAGAGGAAGCGTCACCAACCTTTTTCCAGCTTCTTCACCCGTCAAGATGGGCTCTGCTTCTGCCACAATGTGACCAGTCGGTTCGAGGCAATCGGAATTGCCTGTAACCAGAATGAGTGGCGCCTCTTCATTGACAGCTCATCCAGGAGCCTCAAAGCCGTGCTGCTCCATAATGGTAACAAGTACCCGTCTCTTCCCCTGGCTCACTCGGTGCACCTCAAAGAGGATTACAACAGCATCAAGACCTTGCTGGACGCCTTGAAGTATGATGAGTATGGCTGGGAGGTCATAGGAGACTTCAAAATGGTGGCATTCTTGATGGGTCTCCAAGGCGGTTTTACCAAGTTTCCCTGCTATCTTTGCCTTTGGGACAGCAGGGACACCAAGGTGCACTACCACAGGCGGGACTGGCCACAGCGGACCGAGTTCTCTGTGGGGAGGAACAACGTCAAGTGGGAGCCACTGGTGGACCCCCGGAAGGTGCTGATGCCACCACTGCACATCAAATTGGGCCTTATGAAACAATTTGTCAGAGCTCTAGATAAGGAGTCGGTAGCCTTCAAGTACCTTCAAGACTTCTTCCCTTAGCTGTCTGAGGCAAAGGTCAAACCTGGTGTCTTTGTCGGACCACAGATAAAGAAGATCCTGGAGTGCAATGAATTCCCCAAGAAGCTCACTAGTAAGGAGAAAGCGGCTTGGAACAGCTTTGTCGCAGTGGTTCTGGGCTTCCTGGTCAATCACAAGGCCGAAAACTATGTGGAGCTGGTTGAGACTCTGGTGAAGAACTACGGCATAATGGGCTGTAGGATGTCCCTCAAAGTCCATATCCTTGATGCTCATCTTGATAAATTCAAGGAGAACATGGGAGCGTACTCAGAGGAGCAAGGCGAGTGCTTCCACCAGTTCTAAATCTTTTGTAGTCATTTTTGTATTACTTTAGTATAAATACATGTTAATTTGGATTCATATGTTGTTTTTTTCTGACTATGTGAACGAAAAGACACAAATTCGCCCGTTTTCTCATTGGAAATAGGTAAATTTCAAAATATCACTGTCCTGGTCACAAAAGCAAAGTTTGTGGGGAGTAATAGCCATTTTCTATACTTTTGAGGCATAAGCAATTAGGAAATAACACTTACTACCCAGGAACCAAAATTGTGTTATATAGTGTAATTGGTCGATTTTATTTTTCACTTTGACATTATGAACTTTTTTGTGTTGATCAGTGGCAAAAACTCCTAACTAAATCCATTTTGATTCCATGTTGTAATAATAAAATGTAGAAAAAGTCCAAGGGGGGGTGAATACTTTTGAGATCCACTGTATGTGTGCTAGTTCAGTCAAGGTCTCTTAGTATCTCTACGTTAAACACATCAACACGGACCATGTCCACAACAGCATCTCTAATGCAACCTTTCCTAAGGTGTGCTTTTCATATTCTGTATTTGTAACCACAGATGTCTTTAAGGTGAGGAATGAAGATGAGCAATGAGCAATAGAAGTATTTAATAGCAGCCCATGGGGTTTAAGAAAACAATCCTTCAGAAAGCATGTTGCATCATGGCACAGGGTTATGTGTGTGCCTACAGCCCCAAAAACCACTTTGCACTTTGCATTTTATATATGGAGATAAGAAGTTGAAAAACTTAAACCCAGACCAATGTTGTCTGTGCAGCAATGGTGGGATTGAACAAGTTATAAAATACTTTTTAAAACACAGCAGGCCGTTTGTAAGTGCTGCCATCTTTGAGAATGATCTACAATGTGTGAACACCACCCTCTCTTGATGCATTATTACAGATCCCGAGAGATTGTATCACATTTGGGAGGAAGTCCTAAATGGGCACTTAAGCTATAATGCTTTTGAGTACACCACTGTGGATTTTAAGGGTAGCGCTGCATCTAGAGCACTATGCTGAGCTAGTGGAAGCATTAGTCCCACAAGTACTTTTATTGCAAGATTATTAGACCATTATGGTCTGCGATTGTCATTCACTTCCTTTGAGTTCTTACTTTGTCTGAATTAACGAAAAGTAGTTTGTAATTTGACCTAAAATGCTTTCTTTTGTTTTAATTTACTTGTTAAACATATTGCTGGCATCCTGCCAGGCTGCTTGATCCTAAACAGAAAAGAAGACCCATTTCACAGAACTCTATGTTACAGTTAATGTCGATGTTCATGATACAGCATGAGCAAAGACGCTTTCTCTTTTGCACCGTGAGTGACTGTAAGAGAAATTGGATAAATTCTAAAGTGTTCATCATGTGGGCGCATGCAAAGACAGAGAGAGAGCAGTCAAGTTTCTAGTAATTCAGTTCTTATCACAGAATGTCTTGATGCTGGAGCTTCATTCAGCTTTGTTTTATAACCGGACTATCTAACACTGCTGTAATAAGAAATAGCAAGAAATAAATGTAACAGTTACCAGATCTCCAGTGTCTTGGACTGTTCCCTCCCGGATGTTCCTAATGTCTGGATCAGCAATCAACAGTCTTTCCACTGGGGCCTGGTAACCCACCAGAGTCAAGCCTGAACGTAAAATCCAGCAGCGCTTTATAGCCAGCATTGTTTTCCTGTGTTATGGCGATATTCAATTAAACTCAAGAGGAAATGCTTTGGCACCAGAAGATAGGTTCTGTTTCCTAAAAATAGTGAAAAAGAAATACTGGCTATGCTTCAAAACTAGCAAGGCCTCAAATTAACAAAGCTGTTTGTTTACATTTGTATTTTTATTTGAATTTTTTATTTTTGACAACTGTGCAATGTGTTTTTCCTGTTAATTTGTTTTTATTGCACTGGAGCAAACTCTGAATATACTATAAGGGTATGGCTTTAGTGGAATAAATTCTCCCAGTAATGGTTTTCAGCTGGTTTATACTGGTTCCAGAAAAAAAAAAACAGTAAAATTGAAGTCAAGCTGATCACTGTGGAACTTGATCCTAATTGTGGGTCCTGCTGAACCTGAAAGTTATCTGAAATAAAAATGGACATTATTGACTCTGCTTTAAGTAATGTTTTGTTGTGCCCTGGTAGGGTTTGTGATTAAAAGGAGGGCATCCCCAGTGAAACATACCAGTGTTACTGCCCACCTCTATTTATGCAATGCTCACTTACAATTTTACATTAGCAATCCTCCCTTACTTGGTAATAATAATACTAACGTATAGGATCTCCTGCAGGTGAACGTGCAGTCAGCCTTGAACAAAGAAACATTAAAAAAATCAATGAAAACAACAGCTCTCAAGTTTAATGTGAATGAATCAAAGCTGTTTATTTGATATTAATTGCAGAATATACAGCACTACCATTTGATGGTAGTGGGAATAAAAATTAAATAAGAACAAAAAAACTTTAGCATGATGCAGACAAAACACTAATGCGCACGCAATGTAGAGCATTATGTTTAAACAGCAAATAGTAAACATATACAAACACACAACTGATTATTTTGAAAAAAGGATTGGGATGTTCTGCAAAGGTTTTAAAGTGCCCAATACATCAACAACTTCAACAATATTAAAAGCTCCAATGTATGCAGTAGTTGAAACATGTAACACTGATACAGCAAGTTGTAACTCCAGTTGTTTTTTTTTTGTTGTTGTTTTTTTTTTTAACACACGATGCTTACACGTGTCGAGGTTACAAATTCAGCGAGTAAAACGATTACAGGTAAGTGCTCAAATGCTAATTCTGAATCCTACCTGGTTGTAGGATTTATACACCAAGAGATGTTGAAATAATGCAAACTAAATGTGCACTGCATTTTGCTCAGTATTGAATAAACTGTTACGAAACACTTACAAACACTTGCACACAGATACACATACATACACACATATATATATATATATATATATATATATATATATATATATATATATATATATATATATATATATATATATATATTCATGAAGAAAAGAAACTTTTGAAACATCCATCAGTTGTGTAAATATGCCATCATTTTATGAAATTTAAAGCAATGCTTTTGATTAAGAAATGCCGACTAAAGTTTTGATCGTGTGTTTGTCAACATCATTTTATTCTCCAACCTACTTATTAAGGTCACAGCGATGTTGAGACATGTGACTAGCCAACTTCATTTTGCAGAAGCTGCAAGGATTATTATAGTAGTTTTCATCGTTATGATTTCTTTATCCAGTGGTGAACCAATTCAATGTGGGAATGGATAGATTTAAGCCAAGCAAATACTAAAAGTTTCCCAGTGCTCAAGATTTATACCTTTTAACACCAAATTATTCTTCATTTTTTCAGTCAACTAGAAGAAACTTTATTATAAACTTTATACTGAATTTGTGACCTTAAAATCATCCATTTTGTTTTCATTATCTCATCAGTGTAATGCCCTATTTTACCTTTTGTTGGAGAAATTAACATACAGTATAATCCCCTTTATTTGAACCCAAGCTGGACTGACCCATGCACCCAGAGGTGAAAGGCATGGCGGTGTTTTATGCGTTTTGCCACTTCGCCCCTCAGACTGCCCTCTCATCCATCTCATGAAATCTTTCACCAGTATAAACTCTGGTGGACCCAATCCGTTTATCTGCCTTACCAACCCTTTCGTATCCCTTGGGCACTTTGGTTAAAGGTGGTTTTACTGTATTCAAGTAATCATAATATTGGCAATACATTAAAACAGGTAACAGTTCCAGATGACAGCATAGAACAAAACACATACTGTATGCAATTCTGGACTTTTGAGTCTCACAATACAATAACCTACAGGAGTTACAAAGTATACCTGTGTAACATTGAACATTACTGGTTTGTAAGATTACTTTTCTAATGCATACCAATTTTAATTATAAGGGCAAAATTGTATCCCAATCTATCAAGCCCCATGGCCCATTGAAACAAAAGAAGAACACCCTGTTTAACTGATGATGATGCAGAGACCGTGCAATCAAAACGCCATGAAAACAGACCTTTGATCATTATTTTTGATGCACACCAGGCTGGCAGAACTTCAGATTCAAAGTGTATTTAGTATAAGCATTCAGCATAATAGAGCTGTCTATGTTATTGTTATTTTTTTCTGTTTCTGATTGAAGAACAGCAATTTAGTATGTATGTATCTATAGATAGAGAGATAATGAACACAAACAACTTCCTAATTGACTTTCTTTTTTGGCACATAATTAAAAACAAACAAAACAACAAAAGTTCTGGGCCAAGAGTAGCTCTTAGGTATAGCTTGTCATTATTTTGAATTTTACATGTTAAAGACATTGATTTCTTAGGCTAGGGTTTTGTTTTCCAAAGGAAATTCACATTGTTTAGCACATAACAATGTAAGAATTAATAGTGGGTATGCTTTTTTTTTAACTGGTGTGTCTTGCCAAGCATATATTGTAGAGCTAGATTTTGTTTCAATATGAGTGTCTGACTTGACCAACTAACCCTCTATCAATTTTGTTTATGTACACGGCAGTATCTAAGCAAGACAAAACCATTATAGGTATTCATAACTGACAACTGATCCAAGGTCTGCACAATTACTGGCTTGGATAATTCTATGTTCTGATTCTATAATTCTAATTGTATACCCTGGAAGTGTGGTTCGTTCTGTGGTTGTCAGTACACATTTGTGCAACACACAGTTCTCATGTTAGATCTCATAGATAGATATTCATATACACCCAGACAGATATTCAAGCTGATTATTACTTTTGATTTCCATATGTAGCTTTTTTGGTTTGTTTAAAATGGCTCTACATGTTCTGGATTTGTTCTGGAGGCCTGCAGTAATTTAAAGACTGTTAAGTCCTTACTATAAGCTGGAGGGGGTAACACATTCCTGTATGACATTCACAGTGCAACTCCCATCAGTTCATGTGCCCCCTTTCAAAGAGTAATCCAATCAAATTCGATGGTTTTTACTACTTTCCTTGTGGCTTTGGCGGGATCGTTTATGTATTGGTTTTGTATAGCCATTACGCAGTGGTATGTGTCTGAACATCCCTTGGAAAACAATAGCTTATGATTGCCCAGTTTGGGTTTAGCCTAAGAAACCAGAAATCAATCATGCCTCCCCTTTATGAAATACATTTCACAATAACTTGAAAAGCAAGTACTTTGCAAATAGCACATTTAATTTATACAAAATAGTAGCATTTTTTATGTCCTTAGATTGTTGGCGAGGTTACCTTTTATTCACCAAGCCCTCCCCCTGTTAAAACATCTATCCCTGTGCAACAAATTTACCAGTGTGTTCAATTCAACTGTGTATGTTCTCACAGTGCAGTATATGCACAACTGAGCCACAATCTTCAACAAATAACAGGCTCCCATGCATAAATTAAGTCCATTAAAAAGGAACAAAATCTATTCTTAAATCAAAAATCTTAATAATCACAATGCATCACACTGCTAATTGTTAATAGCCTCATGCATAAAATTAGGCCTATAGCACTGTTTGGCAGTTGCTAATTATGCTACACCTTAACACAGAACAAGTAAGACCAAGTTAGACAGATGTGAAAATGAACACAGTCTAAAACACAACAAAAAGAACAGATGTTTTCTTCATCAAAATATGAAAACTGTAAACTTTGGGCTCGCTCTGCAATTGTCCCCAATCCAAACAAATAAACAAAGAACCAACCAAACAAAAAAAAAAGAAAAAGAAAAAAGAAAAGAAAATTGTTTCTGTAAGCGCACCTCTTCAACTATTACAAAAATCACAACTTAAAATGTACAAAGCTTTTTTTTCCCATAAAGTCACAGTTACCAAAAAAACAAATGAATAATTTATTACATACGCTATAATAACATTACTCTAAACACTATTATCTATGAGGTATATCTGAGAAAATTCGGTAAGGAATTGCACGGTCTGCGCCACTAACATGCCTCAAATATTTATTTTTGTTTAAAGCTTTGCAACCATTAGAAGAAAGAAATAGAAGAAAATTAGATTTAAAAAGCCTTTGGTATCATAGTTTCTCTTTGTTCTTTGCATGATTGCATTGCAAAGCACCACAGTACATGGGCCACCAAAATAACACAAAATGTGGCCCATTTGACGCAGAGGTATTCACAGGAATAGAAAGCACAGAGAGGTCTAGACTTGAAAAAACTTCGCTTTGGTTCAAGCAAGGCACTCGTCCCATTGTTATTTCATACTTTGCAACTAAAGCGTTTTCGAGTCCATGAAAAGCAGTCATTACTATTCTTTTTTTTTTTTTAAATGTCACCTTCCCTATGTACATACAATATTTTCTCAACAATTAGATTTGTGTGTGTGTGTGTGTGTGTGTGTGTGCATGTGAATTAAGATTTTATAGCTCGCACTGGAACAATGGAAGCAGTACTTGGCAGTTTTATTACTTAAAATGTGGAATTCAATTAAAAAAGAAAATGAAAAGTTAAAAGACTAATTAGGGACACTTTCTGGAGTTTTATTTTGACAGACTGCACTAAATCAAAATGACAGTGCCTTTGTATCGCTGTAGAAACTTTTTTTTATTATTATTTGATGCCTAAATAGCATTGCTGTGATTACAGGGGCTCTTTTTTTTCAATTCTTGTCCTATTGAGAAGAACCATTTCATCTATATTAAAGTACAGATTGAATGGTACTTCTTGGAAGCTGTATTGCTGTTGTGTTCCTACTGAGTTCAGCTTTCTTTGGTTAAAATCCTAATTCCTATTTTGAGGGTTGCAAACAGCTGAGGGAGACTTTATGGGAATCCAGGTAATTTTTACAGTAACCTTCTAGCAATTCTAGAACTTCCACTCACACTAGGACACTTTTCTAAGGTCAAATTGGTGAATTTCAATCACATGTACATAGAGTTCAGCATAACACAAATAAGCCCCCCTCCCCTTACACTTATTTTTTGGGGAAAGCAGTCTTTTTTGTTTTAAGAGAGATAGAGATAGAAATAGAGGCAGAGAGATACAGGTATAAAACAAGAGCATGGGCCAAGCGCAGACCGCACATAGAAAGAAATCTTTGGTATCTTTGGTATCATCAACACGATTAAAATTACAAATGGAAAAAATCAGTGAGGTAGCCTCTTTGGTTCTCACTAGAAATAGAAAGATTTTTTTTACACACACACAATTCAGTCTTGGAAGCAGCTAGTTAAGGGTTTTTTTTTTTTTCTTTCCTTAGTCCTTTTCTTCCTCCAACATATAAAGCTGTGGAAAGCCACTTTGAACTGCAGGTAATCTTTGGTGAAACGGCAAATTTCCATTAAACGTGTGTCCCCATCCGCAAGAGTAGCACTACGAATCCCAGATTCATTGCTTGTCCTTGTACTGAGCAGGCTGTTGTGAGGAGCTCTCAGTCTAATATTTAATAGCATAGAAAACAAATGTAGTACTCTAATGTTTTTTTGGTTTCAAAAGATTGTTTTGACAGAAAGGAAGATACTTAATTAAAGCTAACACGATAAAGGGATCTACAAATCCTCAAATTATCATTTTTTTTTGGCAATTTCATAAATACTACAATCTATAAATTAATAAATAACAGATCAAACAATTTATTCATTTTTTTTTTTACTAAACTAATTATTAAATACCCCATTCAGTTGCTTTTTAAAGCAAAACTAAAACCAATTATATAAATTAAGACAAAAATGAGTCATTGCATCTTGGATGCACTGTCATTCTAACATTCTTAAATAATCATAAATATTTACCCAAACAATTACAATCTAATTAAATAAGATTAAAATAATTAAATAATTCATTATTAAAAAAAAAAACCCTCTATAATTCTCAGGTTCTAACATACAATCGCCATAAATAAATAAACTCCAACAAGTTAAAAATTAAATGAAAAGAACAAACATGGAGAAATGTAAACCTTGCCTTATTGATTAGGGTACAGGGTACTTCAGTGTGGTTTTGATTAAGTTAAAATCTGATTTAAAAAAACAAAAACGAAGTACTGCAAAGAATAACACATAACAAAAAACCCCACAATTTTGGAGAAAGCATTGAAAATATAAGTACTATGACAAGCAATGAAAATATCATGATTTCACTTCCTTGGTTGGCACATTTTCCATTCATACAGCCAGACCATTATGAAGCAATCCTCATAAAGAGAGCTCCCTGTTTTTTGGAAAGGCTGAAGTGGTGGCCTGCTTGTTCAGCCTATGTAGAATCTTTGGGTTAAGCTCTAATAATAGAGAAAGAGAGAACAATAAAGGATAAAGCTATTGAACCGAAGTATTTGTACAGTTGTAACTGATGATTGACAGTTTTTGTTTCTTGAAAGTTGAACTCATCTTGGACGTGCCCACAGACTTCACTTCTCTTCCAAGCAAGAGACATTGGGATCATGTACATGGAATGCTATTAAAAATGCAAAATGTCTGTAGAAGCTGATTACGATTTATAATTGAAGATATTGTACTATAGTATTATGGAGTAATTAAGTTATATGAGGAAATATGATTAAACCTAATGACAGAATAATGCAATATTCAAGTATTAGTCCTCCCTTAAGAATATAACAGATTTATTTTATTGCAAAATACTTTCATTTATGTCTTTGATGATGTATGATTGTTTTATTATTATTATTATTATTATTATTATTATTATTATTATTATTATTATTATTATTATTATTTGGCATCATAAAGGAAAACAAACCTTACTTTTTGACAGCTATCCATTAAGCATGAAGTTGCATTTAATTTATTTGTAACTACATCTGAATTTGGAAACAAAGTTATGTACATGGATGGGTTTATACTTAAAGCTGTCTTTATTATCCTGTTGTATTTCCTTACTGGTCTTGGTTGTCTTCATTATTAACTTATGATTCTCTCAAGTCATTTTCTTTGTAAATGTTTACCCTGCCTTAGAAAATGAATTAGTGTAAGCAAAGTGTTTAAAGAAAGCTAGTATAGCCCTGTGATCTCAAACAATTTTTGACTAAGTGTCCAAAACCAAGTGACCTCTATAAAATGTTATCCATATGTAAAGCCTCCTATATTTGCAAATTATGTTTGGTAAAAAAAAACAAAAAACATGTATTTAACAGTTGGTATCTTTTAGAGAGATTATAGTGTTATGGGAAATAGATCATTCCTGATGCACAGAAGGTAAAGAGGATAAATGATGAATATTGTGGTTTGACTGATTGCTGACATAGTAAGAGAGCGATCGGTTCAAATTAAGATGTGAGATGAAATGGGGTTGGATTCAAGAATGTATTGTGGTTGACTGTCCCAAAGAAAAACAGAATCTCAACTATCAGTTAACCATCTCAACAGGGATGCATTAAATACAATCACTAGCTTCAATATAGTTATGCGTATGGAATCTGGTGCTGTACTGGCTTATTTATCCCAACATCTAATGCTTGGAGAAAGAAATGAATCCTTTTCCAAATCCCATATAAAAAAGAGAACAAAAAATGCACAAGTGAATTAGCCCCTTCTTCAATCGAAAGAACAATTAGAATCAATTTACCTGTAAATAGTGAATGCATTAAGTCATGCAACAACAAAGGGAAAGTGTAGGAATATCCATTAATCTTTGGTTTTGTAGCTGATGAGGTTTTGGTTGTTCTTTTCCATTTTCTTGAAAAACTGCATAGGCACACGTTAAAGACACTCTTCAATTTTAAGAGATGCAAAATGCCCAGTCTCATGAAGCAACGGCCATAGTGGCACTGCTTCCCTGCTTGTTGTACCCTTTCTTATAATCTGCTTCCATGAAATGTCCAAGACGCCCAACGAAACACAGCATGTTCTCCATTTCCTGACGTGCTCTTTTTTCTTCTTTATTTATTTTTTTATAACAGTTTGTTGCAGAACAATTAGGTGCAGAAAAAAAGTTTCTTTGGTTTCGATTCGGCAATAAATAGAAAAAGTCTCAAGTGTCCTTGAAGAGTCTTTAAAGCCTTTGGCTTGCTTTTGAACACGGAAGGGTGTTCCTGGAGGGGCTGTTTACTGATGAATGCGACGCCTTATGTGTTTGATCCTGACACTACATAGTAAATATAATACAGTAAATGCCAAATTGGGAACATGTTGTAGTTTGGAACTGATGACCTGGCTCCCATTCTGAACAGTCCATTTGTCACTTTTATTTTTGGTGTATTCAGTTTTAATGGGAAAAAATCAAGAACACCTGGCAACTGCTACACACATTTTTAAATAATCTATCTTTAGGTAGAAACCAGGGTGATGTTGAAAAGGGCATGAGTGTCTTCCAATTAAATAGAATTAAGAATGTAGTTTAGCTTAACTACATCAGTAGTTAAACTAAATATAGTATACACATTTTATTGTTCCTCAATCTTGCTTAACAGCCTACAGCCATTTTGTCTTTGGTTATTAAAGAACAAATAAATAAATAAATAAAACTTGTATGAGATTAAAATTGTATAAAATACACATTTTGCCATTTCGATAAATTGAATAAATATTTGGTGTGGATAGAAATTACTTTGGTATCATGAGAAAGTTCTCTGTACACTTGCTAGTAAGTCGTTTTAAAACTAGAGGAACTAACATTTAATGTTCGTGATTAAGAAAATACCCCAAATATGTTTGTGAGAGAATGAAGCTAATATGTTCTTCAAATGTTTGAAAAATGACATCCTGAGTTTTCTAATGTATGAAGAACGATATTCCCTAAAATGTCCATTTTCTATTGCAAAAGAAATGTGCTTAAACATTGTGCTCCATACAAAGCCAACCACTAAAACCTCATTCAGAGAACACTTTTAGTAGTTGGTGCATGTTATAAGACTAACATACATGTAGATGTGTGTTCCTGAATACCAGCATTAGTCAAATCTGTAAAATTTGTGCTTGCATACCTGCCAGTACCTGACACTGGAAAGCAAACTGAGACTGGGAAACAAACTGAGATTACAGTTACTGGGGGACTCCCGTGCCACTAAAGATTAAGGTTAAACCACTTGCCACAACTTGCATTACTGGTCTACTGGTGCCTTCGCAATGTTTTATTTTCTTAATATATGGATAATTGTCTACAAAAGATTCTAATTTCTTTGGTCACATTTTGTCAAATCTTAAATGTGTTATGGGGATGGTTATTATTTGACAACCACGTGCAAGCATCTCCAATAATAACTGAACATATTGGCCTGGCTTATGATTGCCTAAGTAAAATTGCTTTGGGGGGTGGTCTAAAAGCTTTTGTGTGTTGATCATTTTCACGGAAAAGCAACTAAGTGCAAATCCAAAGACACAGGTGGATATAAAAATTGCAGTTAAACTAAATGCCCATGACTTCTTACTGGCAGTGGCTTTAATCTTGAATAGACTCTGCTTTTATGTTGAAAAGTAAAAAAAAAAAAAAAAAAATATATATATATATATATATATATATATATATATATATATATATATATATATATATATATATATGTGTGTGTGTGTGTGTGTGTGTCTGCTATTCACCAGTGAACAGATCCCCTCTAAAGCAAATTTAAAAATGTTGTTGACGGGTACCGTGCCCTGTTCTGGTACACTGTCCTCAATCATATTTTGGTACAAGTGCTGGAGGTTGAGGAAGAGGCCCCTGGGCTTCCTTCATCCATCCATTTGTCCAAGCTCCGCCTCCGGGCATTCATGAAGAAGTTACTGACCGTGGTCAGTTCGAGGCCCAGTTGTTGAGAGATTGTGATCTGCATCTCCTTGGAGGGGCGCTTGTTTTCCTTGAAGATGGCGAGAAGTGTTCTGCGCTGGAGGTCAGTGAAAACCAAACGGGATTTCTTTGGTGTAATGCTCCTTTCTTTGCTTGTATCTTGTTCTTTGCGTTTGCATGCTGAATGGAAGAAAAAAAGAGACACTGCAAGTTAACTTACATTTTAGATACATGGAAGTTGACAAAATTGTAATTTAAGGTGGTATTTCTATCTGCTGGTTGAAAAAAAAAAATAGAAGCTGGTTTGATACCTGAAAGGATTTATATCGAGTTTTCATACTAAATAACCTTTTTTTTAATTATGTAAACTAAATTGACTGTAAGTAGACACATAATATTATTATAGTATTATATTTTTTATATTTTAACTAGAAGATAAAAAAAACAACCAAGATAGCTAAGACTCAGTAAAACACATAATTAAAACTATACATGTGTTATCTGTAAAGATTCTTGAAAAATTGCCATATTTCCATATTTACTTGGTATTTTTAAAATATACATTTTATAGAGATATTTACAAATCCCAAAAATAACTCACACAACAGTGTGCCAGCAGCACACACATATACAATTTGATTTGGATTAAAATACACCAACATCAACAAAAAAAAAAAAAAAAAAAAAAAACATAGAACAAATGAATCTGAATTGAAAACACAATCTCCAATACTGGAATAAGCTCCCTGTCATTTAAAATACTGGGTTATTAATCTTATTTTCAATTGGCTTCTAACCAGTAAATATGGTTTTACTTAAGTCTAGCAAAAACAAACTTACATGCAAAGACTTCACTGGACTTAATGTAAAATGCAACCCATTCAAATAGATAAAGAAACTTCAAACACTTTAATAATGTTGTTTGTGGAAAGCCCATTCCAGTGAAGTCTGTCTAGCTTGGTACAGTCCTATAAAGGAAAGCCTCAGAAATCATTTTGATTACCTCTCTGAATTAAGTATGCACAACTGAGACCAAATGAGATCAATATAAGTCAGGTTAAGTACTCCATTGTGTACAAAACCATTATGTAAGAAGAAACTATCTGAACTAGGATGTAAATAAACACATGGACAAGGAATCATCGTGGATTTATTTTCTGAAACTTACACAGCTCTATACTTCCCGATCCTGTACTATACTGATCACTTGCTTCTAGTGTTTACATTTAAAATGTATTGTTGCAGTCATTATGTTAAATCATTACAGATGTTCTCTACCCAAACAACCAAAACTATGGTTCCATCTTAAAAACAAACAACCAAAAAAAAGTACAAATAGAAACGTTTTTGTAATTTCCTTACGGATAAAGAAAATATAATTTAAAATGCAGTTGAACCGTTGCACAATTCAATTACATAAAACGTTTCAAGAAGCCATACAATTGTAGTAGTGATACCAAACAGCGGTCAATTCTTACAGGTAGTATTCTGTGTCATAATTATTTCCTTTGTCTAGTAAGCAACTGCGTGTATCTGTCCAAGGTGCTGAAACTGGCGCGCTCTACACACTGGCATCCTCGTTAATTTTACTTAAGAACTACTAATTATACTTTTTTTTTTTTTTTTTTTTTAATTCCCAGAGAATGGTATCAACACGAATAAGCAAATTATTTCAGTTCTGACTTTTTTATATCAAGAATAAACAATGTGGTAGTGGTTGTTATGATGAACTTTCACTTTATGTAACAAGGCTTGATAAAAAATACCATTAATATTATCCTACTACAACTGCTTAATATTACTAGTTCTAATAGTACGACTACTACGACTACTACTACTAATAATAATAATAATAATAATAATAATAATAATAATAATAATAATAATAATAATAATAATAATAATACAATGCATCAATCCTAACAAACGATGCAGCGTCTGTCAAAAAATGAAAACAAAAACAATGCAGTTGGCTTAAGTTTTGTACCGTTTCCTACCATACACTAATTAAAGGCCGTCTGATCTATCAGTTTAAAGGGATGTAGTTCTTTGGTGTCCAGAGGGTGGCGACGTAGTCTGTGTTATGATGAGCTTAAACTCAACAGGAGTGTGTGTGTGTGTGTGTGTGTGTGTGTGTGTGTGTGTGTGTGTGTGTGTGTGTGTGTGTGTGTGTGTGTGTCTTTATCTAAAGATTTAAAGACGTGTTGACTAATTAAAATTCTTACTTGGCTTATTTATTCACTTTTCATTTGTACAACATATAACATTCCTGGCAGAAATCGTGCAAGCAAGACAAACGAGGATCTTACAAAATAATATACTTGTTTATAATTTAAATGAATTGTATTCTGGTTCAAACACAAACAAAAATATTAATGAGTAAACCCTTATTCGATGTCTCTTTCCTCATCACGTTGCTTTGTGTTATACCTGTATGCATTTATAGGGTAGGGTAGTCGATTGCTTATTTTGGTTTTACTCTGCAAATGATAAACATTGTCCCTTTGAACTCAGGCAATTTATAATCTGTTACTGCAGGGGCACAAACATTCTCGCCGTTTGATTTTTTTTTAATTTAATTTTCTGAACTGGAAAACTGCAATTTACAGTCCAACGTGATGAATCTATCCACAAAACTGTCCAAAAAACTATTAATAACATAACTTACGCGTAGTACGTTTATAAATGTTGTAGGGTGCGCTAATCTCCATTGCATTGTTTAGTATTATACGATGATAACACGGATCTGAAGTAGCAATGTGTGTCGAGCAATAGCAAACATCCAGCCTTAGGTTATGTCAACTCCAGTACATTGTGTAATAAAAAAAAAAAAACACTTGAGAAAAACATTTTATAGACGGTATATAGAACGGACTTAATGGACTGGAATGAACCAGAGTGGTTTACTGCTAACCCTACAATTAATGGTCCACTCTGTCGCTCAGCTTAGCAAATGTGATCGGGTTAGTTGTGGACCTACACACTGTTGTAACTGTTGCTGATTTCTTAAAATGTTGGGTTTGGCTCTGTGTGTTTGAAGACAGGTAACATTGTTAACTGTTTATGTGTTGCTCTCATTTCCAGACGCTAATCAGAAGATGAGCTTGACTCGATCCATTAACAGGGGTTATAATAGAAAATGATTTTTTCCCCTCGATGTTGCTTATCTTGTTGCACTAATAATAAACATAATTAAATATAAAATATATATATATATATATATATATATATATATATATTATATATATATATATATATATATTATATACTATATATATATATACACACCACACACACACACACACACACACACACACAACATGCAGGGAATTGATCTTTTTTTTTCTCCTTTTAAATTAAAAAAGGCCTTGATTACAGAAATAGGAAGTATACAGAACCCCTATACATAGTAACAGTCGGTGAAGTACTAGATATATTTAAATTATACACAGGAAATAGGCCATTTGGTTACAGGAGTGATAGTCTGAATTCACATTTGAGGTTTGAATGTATTTGCACCTGTATTTTTACTTTTACCTTGACATCCAGGCGCTATTGATTGTTTGCTGGATTCTGGATAAAGAGTTTTTAACTTCTAAATTAAATGGCACGACAACTAATGTGTTCATCAGTTGTCATTTGTTGTGTGTTAACATTTTTATTTGTTTTAGTTTTGCTTTGTACTTTCAGTTTCTTAGCACACTGCCCTCAGTTGTAATAAATCATTGCTTGGAAGAATTGCAGAGGCTTTGTCACTGTTAGAGAGGGGAGAGTGTATGTCATTATTTTATAACGAGTTAGTAAATAGTAAGTCCCAGTCCGAAATACAGTAGTTTTTTTCTGTTTATAAACAACTTTCTCGTGTTTAAAAATAAAAAAATACAAATAAAAATAAACATATGTATAGAATTCGAATATGCCTAAATCTTTATATAAACACCATCATGAAAAGAAGATTGTGTGTATATATTTCCTATTGATATATCATGAAGACTTTATTAACTCACTAGTATAAAGCCTTTAGTAGTGGGAACAATTTTACATTTTACAGGCGTCCGTGATTTATCATCTGTTTAATACTGTGACCATATTGCAGTCTAAACTTTATCGTTACACTACACTTGTGTCGCGTGTGGATAAAACTGGAGCCATGTGTACGGTGTCCATTTTAGGACAGCCTCAGACCCCATCCCTCCTCGACTCAATCCTCACACCTCCTCGACTCAGTCGTACACGTGTAAAATAGACGGTGTTATCCCTTGTACTCTGCACCGCTGCTTCCTAATTTGCGTGTTAAATCCGTGTTGCATGATGTTCTTGGATTTCCAAGCAATAACAAATCGAAGGACAATATTTAATGGAGTACTTTCAGAATGAAGCCTGAATCTACTGAACAGAGGGTCTTTAACTATGTGGTTTGCTTAAAGGGAAAGGTTGAATCAATAGGATCAATACCGAAGGTTTCCCTGGCCTTGCATCAAAAGGGTAACAGCTTCTCCTGTGGTTTATCTTTTCTTTCTGACACATGTAAATCAATGGCTTCTAACAGCGCAGCACTGGGAAAGAAGACACTGTACTGTACTGTATAGTAACCCACCTGCTAGAATACCTGGCATTGCACTAGATATTACCTGGATTGAATTAGAATTTATTTAAGGTAGCCTACTATAAATGATAGCTAAATAAGATTCATTAAAAAAGGGGAAAAAATATCATGTTGTCTTTTCATCACAGACGTAATCATAACGTTTCACAGACCCCAATTAGCAATGATTACCCAATGTTACATTAGGTATAAGGCAGCCCCAGATTGATAATAATTGGCGTCTGTGATACCATCTCTATATCTTTGGTTATACAATTTACCCATAATTTGAAGTAGTTAAATTCGTTGAAATGCATGCTTTGAAATGTTTTCGCTTGCATACTATTTATCAAAAGCTATACTGTATTTAATATGTAATGAATTTACATAAGGACTTCGTAGAGGTATTAAATTAAAAAAAGAATGTGTACCATCAAGTCTTCTGTTAAATTTTTTATTTAAGAACTGTTTGTGTCACATTAAACATAATGTGTGTGCGTGTGTGCGTGTGTGTGTGTGTGTGTGTGTGTTATTTTTAACACAAACTATGTTTTTTTTTTTATTGAACTAACGTTTTATTTGAACACAAACCACTTTAGTGACTAAAATATATCTACAACTTAAACCTTGAGAGTACATCCTATAGGCACATTAAACAAAGATTAAAGTAAATATATCCATTAAATTAGCGTGAAACGCAAGTGTGGGTTCAGTTCTTCGTACCTCTTTAATACCGTTCTGGGTGAAACAGGGACACTTGGTCTCAAACTAAAATAAAGTCTGTAGATATCACAAAAGAAGAGAAAGACGTAATAAATGGGAAAACCCGACCAGCAAAATGTAACAAAATGGGGGAAGTGCCAATACAGAACAATAAATAGAAAATGAGCATTGCAATATAGAAATCAATACCCGAGGGCAGGTTGTAAATTAACTGCCATGAGATGCCTGCGTTTCAAAAGTGAGACCTTTTTTTTTTTTTTTAAAGAAAGAAAATGCATTTTAAAAAAGACTGATGTGCTACATTTTGAAGCAATGTTTTCCAAAACCGTTCAAACCCAAAATATATTGTAATTATTAGGATATATAAGTAATAATATAATAAATAATAATAATAATATATAATAATAATAATATTATGACTGCAGAAGTATGTTTTACACAATACAGATATGCATGTCACTGTTATCCATTATTATTATTATTATTTATTATTATTATTATTATTATTATTATTATTATTATTATTAGCTTCCTTGAAGTAAAAACAAAATAGCTGGTAGTCTGTTATATTTATCTAAGGATATAAACAAAATGACAGATGTAAACAAACAAACAAACGAATAAATAAATAAATAAATAAATAAATAAATAAATAAATCAAAAGTACCTCTTCTGAATTAAATGCAATGTACCTAAAAGGTACCTAAAAGGATACTAATAATTGCAAATACATTTCCTTGTAATTATGAATTGTTGAGAAAGTAAAGCTATTCTGACAACTCAATCTGTCCTAGCTCCAGGTCGAACACACGGAAAGACCCCACACCCCGTCGCTCATCCTTCTCACCACCCCACCCCCCAGCGCTGCTTATTGGACATCTCCTTTGTTAATGAGCAACCGGCAAAGAGCAGCAATCTGTAGGGGCTATAGTCTCAAAGCCTGTCCAAATTCAGTCTGTAACAGGTGATAACAATAGTTGTGTGCCTGTAAAACAATAATTAGATCTTGCCTTTTGGTTACATGTTTTACAATAATACAATTAACATGAGCTCCTGTCATTTTATCCAAGTTAAATGCCTTAGTTTATTTGACCTTCTGGTAAAGATAATTATGCTACAGAATTTCAGACAGTATTGCAGAAAACATAATATAGTTAGTAAGTTTTTTTGCATAAAATAGGCAGCAAGGGCTGCAATTTGAAAGTGGTGGCTGATTTTAGTACTTTGAAGCCACTGTTTAAATCATTAAATATACTTGCACAAAGGTGTCTTATAAATTATTCAATAATATCAACAACCATGTAACATTTTAAGAGAATAAGTCCTTAAAATGGGTTTGAAAAAGACTTACAATTCTATGCATTATGAATCCTTTGTAAAAGATCATTAAAATATAGTATTACCATAAGAAATGAATACAGTCTCATCCCCATAAAAACACTTGTTATAGGGTTATCACAAAATATTATACTAATAAATATTGAAACTTGATAGACAATGCCTTTCTTTAGCACAGATTTCCTGAATAAACAAGAACATATTCAAATGTTGATAACATAGTATTGTTTTATTATTATAGAGACAAAGGGAATCTCCTTTTTTTTCAAAAAATATAAAAATAAAATGATAATTTACCAGAGAACATAAGTCGCTGAGATGCCTCATCTTGTTTACAGTAACCTCCTGGTGGGGACAGCGAGATACATCATTAAAAAACAGCACAGTATTATTGATGGTTATGTTAAAAAAAAATGAGTGTCCTAGTAAGACTCATTGCATAAGCTGTCAGTAAAAAATAAGTATGATATGAATTATTGATGTGAAAAATCAGACCATTGTATACAATTTATAAGACCTGTGTTAGATATACTGATTGGACTACAAACCATGAGGTTACCTCACCTGATTGGCATAGTATGTCTATTTAACATTTTCACACTTAAACATATTAAACATCACTAGGGATCTATTTTAATGATCTTGACAGTGCTGCATCTAAATAGAGCCATCCTGTATTAATCCTGCTGGCATATTTACTGGCCCCTGTTTTAATATCAGAAAAGACAATAAAACATACAGTGGAATGAATTCTGCCAGAACAGGCTTATGCTTTTAGGGTGGCAGTATTTAGATCTGGCACTATTTAGACCATTATTATAGACTACTCCAAATATGCAGATGACTTACACAGCTGAAAATAATAATAATAATAATAATAATAATAATAATAATAATAATAATAATAATAATAATAATAATAATAATAATAATAATGTCCCAAATGATAGTAAAAAATGTACATAGAAAAATAAACAAAATAATTGTATTAGTAAAAGCACAAACATTTTTGTGTTAGCCAACACATACATAGTTTATTTCCCCACATTAAGTTTATTGTTTTTAACACTAACCTGTATTTCACTAATTCAACTCAATGTACACGTTAAAAAAAAAGGCTTATATAAACAACATTGACTTTTACATTTCTCACTCAATCAGAAATTAACACAGACTGTGTGTATTGCTTAACTGAAGCACTCATTTAAATCATTCAAATATGAACATTTTGTTTTTAGCGATATAAACAATGTGGACAAGAACTTGCTCTGGGTGTTTAATTTTCATAACTGTGGCCTCTTTATGATAGCATTGATCCACTGCCATTTAGCCTAATTGAAAAGAGCCCTCTGTGTTGTTTATTATTATTATTATTATTATTATTATTATTATTATTATTATTATTATTGTTATATACAGTGTAGCATACTGCATGTTTATCCGTTAGGTACATATTATGTGTTTCCCCAGTAATGTCTGCAATCATCGCTGTATTTATAAAAATAAAAAATAAAAACAACTATAAAAATACAATTTATTTTACTGGTGTATATTTTAATAATAACAAAAATGTAATAAAATAATGTGTGCACTTTTGCAGAATTGTAGTAGATTAATGTTTTGATAATGTATTCGTTCAAACCAATAGCATAGTTAATAGTATACAAGGAATATAATCATTGTTAAGCTGATCAAGTTAACAGCTGGACCTGGGGCAATTAATATTTTTGTATAGCACATGGGAGAAGTTCAGACACTTTCTTGGCACCAGCCATTGCACTTACAAAATGCATCTCTCATAGTCCCACCTTAATTATAGGACTGTTTGGTGATGATACACAGGCCTATCTTCATGTTAGTAATCTAAATTACAGATTTAGAAAAAATCTAAGTTTGATACCAGTGGGAAATGGCTTTTGAACAGCGAAAGTTGAATACATTGCAGCTATACCAAAATGTAAATATCTCCATTGATATTTATTCTTCAAAATTTTAATGAGGAAATTTACCACCATGTAGGCACACGTGCTTTCGACGTCCAAAATGTGAACCGAATCCATTCAACCTCCCTTTGCCTCCTGTGGTTTAGAGACCCGGTTAAAAAAAAAGGGTTTAATCGTCACGCGATCGTCATGCCTATGAAAATACGCTTTTGTTTTTAATCAATGGTTTACATCTTATATCTTACATTTACATGTACATTACATTATCTCTGAGCTGCAATAAACGCCGGATTAGATTCCTGTTTGAGGAATACAATATTTGTTAGAGTGGGCATTAGGCCTACATAGATAACCTACAGCGTATCGTGGGTTTCAGAGGAAAAACATCAACGTACTGTATACTCGGAAAGTTAGTTTAATATTTGAAAATAAATTTCGGTCGAGCAATGGGTCGGCTAACAGCAATGTATCACCTATAACGGAGAGGCCTAAACGTTTTAATGGCAATCAAATACGTGTTAAAAAACATGGCGACAAGGCTTTCGCTGTCCATGCACATATTTGGAAATAAGGTGGTTCCATGTACGTTTTGCTAATCAGTGCATATACACTTTTAGTTTGTCCACATGGGCTTCTTTCTTAAAAAGGCGGTGACTTAATTTTCTTTACGTTTTATTATTTTCTGTTAATCAGGACTCAGGGTTTTGGAAAGCACACTTGCAAATTTCCGTGTAATTAATGTGACATATCATGCTGGCTATCCCTTACGTCCAGATGTATTCATAAATAATTAGAAAAGCGTTCCACTGACACACACTGTGTGATTGTCCTAGGCTATATGAATTAGGAGGCATCGAGCACATATTCGATGTAATGGCTGCTCTGAGCTCCGAGATTTTTCTGCATAAAGGTGGCTTATTACAACAACATTTTTGGTTATCTGTGTATGGTTACTTTATTATGGGATTTACCTTTAGTTAAAATACTGTAAACCTAAAATTTGCATAAACTTACAACAGTTATTTATTTATTTATTTATTTATTTATTATTTGTTTGTTTTAACAAACGAGAAAATATTGCAATTTGATTGCGTATATACCTACATTTAATAATAATAATAATAATAATAATAATAATAATAATAATAATAATCCAAACAGGTAGTCAGTTCAACTATATGGTTACGATGACGCCGATCATAAACGGAGACTGGTGTTGAGTCCAGTGCTGGGAAGAGAGTGCCATGATCACCTTTACTGGAATCAGCCAGGATCAGGTTCCAGATCAATGAGAACTGGGTCCACACGTTTATGTTATTGTTGCCAGCATTAATGCCCTTTTAATCTTCAAGAGATTATTCGTATCGATCCACATCCATATACACACATTTGTTTTAGAAAGTGACATAACCACACGATTGAAAGATTGGAATAAAAATAAATGAGGGAGGCTTTTTCCATTGGATCTTGTTCCAATGTTTTCGTGTGTCTTTTTCTCTCTACCCTCAATGCTCTTAGGGATCTTACATTAATGCATATTTGGAAGGTGTTATTCTTTCACAAGGGAATGCTAGAGGCAAGGGCTAACAACACGGGGCTCTTTAATTATTCATTTTACTTATTCCAACAGGCAGCAGTAAGTGGTTGAAAATGGGGTGTCAGAAAGAACACACTACCTGTTTACAAGGAACAATCTATGCGGTACTAATATGTTTTAATGTGTAAAATTACTAATTTAAAAATAAACCAGGCAATTACAATAGAACATTCTAAGAGAAACCGTTGTACATCGTTCTAGTTAACAAAAACTAAAAGAAAGATAAACAATAGTGATGTTGATGACAATAATGATACTTTATTAATCGTACGTTTAGTTGGGTTGCAAAATTGCCAGTATCGGTACATTATCATCTATCGTGCAATGAGGGTATTTTACATAAATCGTTTGCACATCAACAGAGCTGTGAATACTAAATAACATCTCCCAGCTAATCGACTGTACATTTAACATCCTAATTACAAATAGCTAATTCCACTGAATTAATTTAGCAACAATCCTAATTGTAATTTTACTTCTTATTCCTCTTTTCCATTTAAAATGCAATTAGTAAAATGCCTTAACATGCTGCTTAATTAAGTGCGCGCTTCTGTGTCTGTCTCTTTTAACTATCTGTTTTGGTATATCCGATAGTCATCCCTTATATATAGAAATACAAGGATCACGTACGCTTGTGTTTCCCAGTCGTTTGTTGGAGCTTCATGAACGAATACAAAAAGAGCAATCAGACCATGCTTAACCTTAGGACAGGATTAACGCTGCAGGGGCAGGACTCCTGATTAAATCCCCCTGGATACTGTTTAAGACAATGTGATATGATTTAACACCTTTAGTGACTTTTAAGTATAATACATGTTTCAGTGGAACAATTTTATGATTTCTGTGAGTTTCATTTTTTAAATATAAACCGTGCGTCTGATTATGCATTTAATAAGCCTGCCTACGACATCATCATCATCATCATTATTATTATTATTATTATTATTATTATTATTATTATTATTATTATTATTATTATTGCAGATCTTTTAAAATGAACTGCGTAACTCAAACTGGTGGGACAAAGGTCAAAGAGTAAATTAAAAAGGAGCATTCTATTATTTAAGAATATACATGATTTATGGCGCACACAGAAGAACAAAAGCCTGGCTCCCATCTTCACGTTGTGCCTGGTTAACCCAAGGCAAGGTGACGTTTTGAGCTCCAGCTCTGGGTCATGCAGAGATTTCTATCAATAATTCATTGAGTTGCTGCAGTTTCTGCTCCTCGCTTTCCAATCCCTACAGCTTCTCGGAGCACATAATACTTGCCCTCCAGAACCCCCGCTACATGTATATTTTACAATCTGTGGACTGAACAACAGTAAAATCAAACGTAATGTTAGCCCTTTGGAAAGATTAACTATCGTCACTACGGCTTATTCTGCTATCTCGTTTAAATAGAAGCAAATCATATATAAATACATTTCAATAGATTTGTGACATGCGAACGATAATGGTATATCACAACCAGACATGTTTTAAACAGTGCGCGCAATATATTTCTAAGTTTTCCAAACTAGCAATGCAGGGGGGGGGGTTGGGTTCGGTTTAGATTTATTCACATGCATACTTTGTAAACAATTGGATATTGTGTCAATTTAGGATTTTGTCTTTTGTGACCGTTTATGTGTTCCATTGGTTTGTTATAACAGGTTAATGTTTTGGTAGGAAAATACATTATCTTTGTAACGCAAAACTCAAGTGCTGGTATTATAAAATGGCATATTATTATGCTATAATTAAACTGTACACCCAGCACAGTCTATTTATGATGTTGACATGTAAAATATTTTGGTATACATTTCCTTTTGACATTACTACCATACTGTATTAAAATAAACAAGGCAGATGTCCAAAACCCTGTTAACTTTTAAAGGTGATCATATATACAAATTTGTTTAATTAAAACATTTGCTTTTTTCCACAGAAACAACCAATAAACTATTAAGTAAGCACTTGTAACTGAAAAAAAACTGTATTTAACACCTTAATGCAAACAAAATACAGAAAACAGCTTGACTAATTACTTAAAATACATCTATATGCTGTTCGAAATAAAGCACCAATTAATCATATTCTGAGAGGCTACATTTTTATCTTACAAGAATATAACATGATATATATATAATATATATATATTATATTATATATATATAGATATATATATATATATATATATATATAGATACTTATGCTCTACGAGACCAATGAATACGCGCAACAATCCTCATTTATAAGCATATCGCCAACACGAAAGTAGAGTTGATAACTACTACTGAATCACACTTAGCGCATTGGTAATTATTCAAACAAAGAAATAACAAAAAAATAACGTGTGAATTTGTAAATAAATGTAAAAAAAAAGATTTAATATAGCTAATGAAACATTGGCAAACAATTTAAAATACATTTTATATTAAACAGTAATGATAAACCAGCATCGGAAATATATATATATATAGAACAATAGATAACGGATTAATAAAAGTTTCCATTTCGTACCGCTAGAGAGTGCACCCACCTCACAACAGAACAAGTCACGGGCAGCTGTTTGTATTGTTCTCCATGGTCTCTTTTAAATGACTAGTTTTCAATACAATAAAAGACATCAATTGATCAACCGGCTTCAATTACATTTCAGCTATGCGTTTGTAAACCTATTTTTAACCATAGACGTTCTTACTTAAATCGAAACGTATTAACCGAAGTCTGTTATGAATTAATACATTTGCTTTGGACAACACCTGGGATAATAAACCTTTTAAACAACCTTCACAAAATATATTTGCTCAGCGTTAACTACCCAGTAAATTATCGCTGCTGGTTTAGTTGTCGAATGTGAACAATATCGATGTACTTGTATCACGCTAGAATTGCACAAATATCTTCAAGAAAATATATTTACAATTTCAATGATATGCCGTACAAAGCTTGACTTCATGAAAACATTAATAGTGGATATATTAGCTACAACAACACGTGTAATATTACAACAACTACTTTATTTGCAATACCAATTAATGTCCTTGTATTAAATTCACCAGATTCATATTAATACCGCAGAGAGCTGTATTCCCCCCTCCTCCCCTTCAAGTGCACAAGAGACAAAGGGGGATTACAAATGTTTTAAAGGGGAATCTGGTAGCATTATGTTGTAGCACTATGCGTTTTCCTATAAATCTCCTAAAAGCAAACGTTAGCAGACAAAAATAATAACATATAAAACTAAATTAAGGATGGAAAAAAAAATTATGTATAAAACAAAAGAACCACCTTGTCACTAAAACAACGTTCATGTAGAAACTGACTTAGTATATGTTAACAGAATTTAAAACACGAGACTATGTGTTTTGTTTTACTTTTAGTAGAAACCTTTGAAGAAAAGGTGAGCAACAAACTTAAATTTCAATAACATTTGCCAAGTACACAAATGTCAATACGATGGTATGTAAAACGTGTCTTACTGGTAGTTAAATTAATGTTATGATAATGTGTGCGTCTGGTTATCTGTTGGAAATTTGCGTGTAAAAAAACATTATTTTAGAGACTGTACAATAATAGCTCTTTACGCGAACTGTGTTTTAGTGCTTGGTTTCAAAATTGTATGAATCTGTACGATCGGCGCAATTCTATATTATATAGCATTTGTCAAGATACCTTGTCTTACCTGCAAGCCTTAAGGCTGACATCCTCTGGAACTCGGGTTCCTGCAGCCATTTCCACATTCTTCTAAAGGTCTCCCTTCCAGATTTAAGTTTACTCCAAGGTTTGGGGTTTCTTAAGAGGTCTGAAAGGGTCCCCTGTGAGCGACACAACACCCTTTGGGCGAAGATAGCCTGGGGGATGCTGTACCGCTTGAGTTCCGCAGTGATCCTTTGTGCCACTTCTTTGGTGTTGATTTCTTCTAACTGCCCCGAGTTATTACCTTGAGTTTCCGAGGAGGAGGGCGGCCTTTCCCGGCTGGAAGCCAACACGGGCCCGTGAGATTGAGGGTGGCCTGGATGACCAGTGTGATGCATTCCGTTCAAATGTGGCATCATACCCGCCGAAGGGACACTAAGGCTCCTTGAGAGGGGCTGGTTCCCTCTGGCCAGCATGGCAGTGTGGGCGTCGAAGTTTGAGCTGAGCATTTTGTCGTGCCCATGTGCGCCATAGTTGTGGAGGCTTTGCTGGGTGTTATGGATGGAGCCCAAACCATTGCCAAGGGGGCTGTTGACCAAGGGGGATAAGCTTTGACCCATCCCTGTCATTTCCTTATGATAGGGACTGTAGAGATTGTTCATTGCTGGTAACCCCCTTTCGTCCCGCATCAGGGTAAAGCTCCCACTTACGTTCCCAGAGAGACGCTGGTGGTGGGCATGGTGGTGGTGGTGCGGATGGTGGAATTTGTCTGAAACGGTAGAGATGGGTGGCAGGGGCTGGAGTGGAGTTAAAGTGGTGTAGGTGCCGCTCATGCCCATACCAGGTGGGGATGTGTCGCAGGGCATACTCATTGCATGGTGGAGCGGGAGAGACAACTCCGGGCGGTAGTCTCCAGCCCCGTCCAGCATCGTAGCCATACTGGAAACCATAGCGGATCGTGAAGAAGCAGCAGCTAAGTCCTGATGTATCCTTAAAGAAGCCCCAGTGCTCCGATCGTGATGGGGGCTGTGACTGCTCATCAAATCCTGCTCATGGCTTACTCCGCCATGCAGACTGCCAATGCTGTCCATTGTCATCTCTGGGTTCATGGCGTAAGCATCCAGCTCCTTGGCCAGACATCTATAGGCGTTGTAAGCAGTCTTCATTCAGTCCATTGATCTATTGTATGTTTTTGTGCCAGGGTTGGGTTTTATTGGTTTTTGTAAGGCCTCTCGGGTTTTAGAAATACAATAAAATATTACCGATCTCTAGCAGACGGGCCAGTGCTGTTTCTCGCCATGTCCGAGCCCTTTCCTCCTCCTACGTCTTCTGTTTAGGCTGCTGGAGCTGTCCAGGATGGGTTTGCTATTCGATCATCCTACCCCAGCGGAGTGGGCGGGCCTTATCTTCTGACAGACGTGACGTCTGAGCAACCCTCTCTCACAGTGCACGCTTCTGAATATCTAGCAAGGCAATCTCTCCAATACACACCGAGAGGGGCGTGGGATACTAGTTTTCATGTTCGGTTGAGATTTGTATGCTGCTTTTACATATGGACTCTAACGTCAGAAACTTAGATTTGCTTTTAGCTGTATTTAACCAGTTCGTCCCCTATTATCTATGCAAAAGAAAACATATTCTCCAGTACTCCACTTACCTTAACATGTATTTAGGCTAACGTCCATTATCGCATTGAACACAATGCAGAAGGACGATGGTGTGCATACATTCAAATTACACTACCACAGTCTGTGCTTTATACATCATTTTGAGCCCTTTGATTTGTTCAGTACTGTAGCATTTTAGCCCCATCTGGCTCTACAACCAATTATAAACCAAATGTACATTTTGTTTCCACATTTCTTGGATGTAATCATAATCACGTTTACTATATTATTATTATTATTATTATTATTATTATTATTATTATTATTATTATTATTATTATTATTATTATTAGTTATTAGTAGTACATTATATAGAAAACAATACACCACTCGTGTATAGAACCAAGTGCTGCTCGAACATATGTTTTTTTATTTTTATTTATTTATTTTTTTAAACCTTTTCAGATCAATTCTGCCAGAGCATCAGGACCGTAGTCCAACAGGCCCTCACGGGATATCTAGAAACTGCTTACCATGGTTTGAAATTAAGTTTTTACTCTTTAATAGAATAATAATAATAATAATAATAATAATAATAATAATAATAATAATAATAATAATAATAATAATAATAAACCTTTACTGCAGTATGCTCTTGAAATATTTTTGAATCACAGCTGCTTCACTAATCATACTAATAACAATTCATATTCCATGTAGAAGAATTCATTTAAGTGCATTATCCAAGTTTAATGACAGATGGGTAATGTTACTGTATATTTCTATCTGCTTTTGCTGAGGGGTCGTGCTTTTGCAATGAATTCTGTAGTGACCCCCTTTTTAGCAGTAATTTATTCGCTGATTTACTGTAATAAAAAACCTCTCTGCTGCTTCGGCAGATTATGACAAAAAACGTATTAGTTAAAGATTACATGTATAGGGCCGACCATTACTGTACTTTTTGATCACAAAGGCATCTGGTTGGAAAAACACTACCCCCTATTGCTATTTATTTTATATTTTAATCTCAGAAGAATGTTGCTTTGACATGACAAAGGGGCATTAGCACAAAAATGGGTTGGATTTTAAAAATCTTAAAGCAGCAGATTCTTCGGAAGCAGGTTGTTCTCTCTTGCCATGGGTGGCTGTATTAGCGGAGGTTGCGCAGATGTTGCTATTGTTTAAAGGGACAGTAATTAAGGATGGGGTGGAGAGAAGTTTGAGAAGCGTGACCTATTTTCTTTTTGATCAGCTGTCAAAAGAAGAGCAGGGGGTCTCTCTGAAACTGCCTCCTCCAAGCACTTTCAGCTGTTAGGAAAACTTGCAAGAAAATGGGAAGTTGGTTCATATACCTGTTATGGATTTCCCCTTGGGTGTTAATTTACAATAAAGCGTTCCTCTAACATTGTACTTGACGCTTTGCAATTGTAAAAGCTTCTACTAACCTCGTTTAATTCGGATTACAACTGTGGCACAGATAATACAAATAGTAATTGTGTATATATTATGTAACAGGCAAATAATACGCCCTTTGTGTGCAAAGTAGTCTACATCGTCTACTGACGGCCATTATTTTTAACTAGCAATAAAAACTAGATGTTTAAAAGCTGGCAATTAGCAATTTTAAGAAATATATGTTGTATTTTTTAATGGTTGAGATGTGGTAGTTAGCAGTCCTTAAAGTTCCATACCAAGCATCAAATGAACATGTTATCTGTGGATTCGATTAGTTTTTACTAATGGATAGTATTAAATGCAGTCCCTTAACTGTTGTCGGCTGATAAAAAGAAACTACAAAACGTTCAATTATTGACAATGGTTTATGCTGTAAGACAGAGTAATACATACTTTAGTTAAAAGTTATTTGATAACATAATGGTGTAGTCAGTAAAGCCAATTTTGCGTTTTAAATAATTGAAACATATTTCTAAATTACTGTTAAAGCGTAAGCTCTTTCTGTTTATTTTATTATACTGTACATATATCTAAACAGGCCTAGCTATCTAGCTCCAGACATTAAAATAATAACAACAATAATAAAACAAACAAACAAACAAAATCACATAGGCCTGACCATTTATATTGTAATATATATTTTTCATCCCCCAAATCGTTTTAAAAAGTATGCAGTTCCAGCAGTCTAGAACTCTTCAATTTGGACGCATAACATAAAAACGTCCATTTGAAAAAAAAAAAATTGGTAAACGACTAAGCAGCCACCGTGTAATAGGTACTCCAGTAAATAAAATACATCGACGGGTTTGTGTGTGTGTGTGTGTGTATGTATGTGTGTGTGTGTGTGTGTGTGTGTGTGTGTGTGTGTGTGTGTGTGTGTATATATATATATATATATATATATATATATATATATATATATATATGATATATATATATATATATATATATATATTTTGTTCTTAAAAGTTGATCTTTAACTCTACGTTTACGTAATGCAAATGCATTTCAATACAGTTATGTCACTTCACCAAATTTTATATTAATTTTAATGACGATGTGTGTTGTTGTACACTACTACTACTACTACTACTACTACTACTACTACTAATAATAATAATAATAATAATAATAATAATAATAATAATAATAATAATAATAGCCATGTGTACACAATGCGGTCACAATGTCAGATAGACGGTCAATTATATAGAACTAAGTTAAGTGCTTGTGAGTTTATCCACTAGTTATGTTCATTTGGGAGGAAAGGGTGCATAGAACGAAGACGGCCAAAATGACTGTGGGTCGATTTGAACTGGGGTTGTTTTTTTGTTTTTTTTTGTTCTTTCCCAAGCCATCTGGTATGTGAGTGCAGTGGTATTGATCAGAATCAGAGTGCTGCAGACCCCATGCTAATCTATAGCGTTACTGGCAATCAGTTTGAGCTTAACGTTGCATCTGTCTTTACAGCACGATCTTAAAAAAATAACCCTTTTAAAATATATTTATGTATCGCAGGAATATGGTAAGTACGTGAAATTCCTTTGTAACTGTACAATGAAGCGCGACACATGAACAAAAAATCTGTAATGCGACATATTATAGTAAACCTACAAATTGTACTGTTTTGCATGCTGCAATAGCGCTTCAGCAGGGCCTAATCTGTTTATGTTCTGTTTGGCTTGTCAGTCATTCTGTTGCAAAGGACTTTTTTTTGTCGTTATTTTTTTATTATTATTTTTTAAAATCTTTTCTAATTACCAGTTTATGGATAAGTTGAATTGGGTCACAAAAAGTATTAAAAATAACATCAAATGATATCCACCTTTTCAACAAGCTGACAAGAACTGTATGACAACGGCCGGTGTTTTAACTTACAGTAGGCAGATACATTTATTGTAGCTTTAACTAAATTAAGTAACTATTTAAAACAAGATGTATAAGGTATATGAATAAATGTTACAAAAACTCCTAATACATTGACAAAAATTGTAAATTTGGCATGATGCTTTTATGATGTTATATTATTGGTTGAACATCTGAAAGTTTTGTGTTTTTTTTTTCAAGGTGTTCGTTTGTGGTATCTTACATGAACCAGCGTTTGTGGAAATAATCTTAATAATCTATATGTTATCCAGCTATTTGAACGGGTCTACCGCATAGTTCAAAGTAGCTTTCCTATGGAATTCATGCAGAACATGAATCTGGTTTTCAAGAAATGGTCACTAAAACCTGAGAGGTGCAAATGTTTTGGAAACAGAAAGCATTGTCTGAACTTCTCCTCAACAAACTACAAGAAGCACAAGTCAACGCTTCTCGTGATACGGACCCCAACCTTTCATTATGTTTTGTTTTTTAATCAGTAACGCAATAAAATAAAAAGATAGGCCAGTATAAATGCTATAGTTGACAGAATACACACACAATGCGTACTATTTGTTTATGATATTAAATTGACACCGAATTAAAATTTCAAATAAACAGGAAAAATTAAAAATTCTAAGAAACAGGACATTATTATTATTATTATTATTATTATTATTATTATTATTATTATTATTATTATTATTATTATTATTATTATGTATCATTTATATTAATACCATCAGTTACCAGCATTAATAACTATCCACAGCAAACATTTTCTTTGTACTCAGTATATTATTTTAACAAATTTGAGGGATCAGAACTACCGGTGAACTAATACTTTTAGTATTTATGATAATAGCTACTGAGCATTGACATGCTTTACAGCTTTTTGGACTTTTAACATGTTCTATTGCAGTGGTCTGCACGGTCAAGACAAAGGGGTTTTGAAGCAGCTCATGATTTCTGTTAAGCTGAAAGAACAAGAAAAAAAACTTTGGCGTGAGGTCACTTTGTTAGGAGGAAGTTATCCGTGAAATCTGTTTTATTAAAGCACACAAAAGAAGGCAGAGGTTGTAGTTGATTGTATAAAGAGACGACTTTAACAAAAGAACGGTTCTACATTTGGGTGGCAATATGTAACCCCCACTTGTAACCCTTTATTCTATATACAGGTGTGTGTTAATAGTGGCATTTTCATTCAATTAAAGATACAGCATATCCTCTAACATATTTTTATGAGTGTATAATAGATTAGCCAATGTCTTTAATAAACGTCTTTAATAAATGTTATTTATTTTTAAACTTTGTGCACATTCTTGGATTCTCTTTTCTAAAAAGTTGGGTGTGAAAATACAAAAATAAAAACACAATACACCACCGCAAAAACAAACAAACAAAAACAAATCTTGTAACTTTTATGCAGGATAATTTGTGTTGTATCTAAACTGATTTAAATAAATACATTCACATGTAATATAGATCTACTGGATTATATGAAAAATAAGTGTAAATCATACCACACGTTGCTGATGATGGGTAAAAATGTGTACTGATAAATACAATAGTGTAAAAGCGCTGCAGTGCTATTACCATGGAAAATAACAGCACGGCGTTATGCATTTGCATGAATAGGAAATTGTCTAAATAGAACATTTGACGATTATTAGAGAGAAAAAAAAAGTGGAGAATACATTAAACATACATTCGAAACGTTTTACGTGCAGCCTTTTTACTTACATGTTGGGGATTGCATATCACATATTAACATGTCGGAAATAAAAGACTGATAAATTTTTTCGTGTATTTATTATATATAAGAGGATATTATTATAATAATTATAATAATAATATAATAATATTATAGTCTTATGAAATAATCATGATTATAGTCTATATGATTTAATTATAGATACATATATATATATATATATATATTATATATATATATAGCTATAGATAGATTATATAATTATATATATATATTAATCCGGATGTGTTTATACAAATAGGGTTATTATTTTAATATATTTCTAACCATTAACACACACACTTGTATTCTCCATTCTGTAGCAATACTTTACTTCAACAACGTCTGCTTTTAAGAACTGTTATTTTATCAGCAACAAAAAATGAACATCTTTACCCCACCCCCATCCCTCCTTCACCCACCCACACACACACACACACACACACACAGAGAGAGAGAGAGAGAGAGAGAGAGAGAGAGAGAGAGAGAGGAGAGAGAGAGAGAGAGAGAGAGAGAGAGACGCTCTAAGTTAACCGTCTCGCCATAAAATGTTTAAACGAGTAAACTGATTTTAAGTGGATTTTTTAGTTGTCACAAAACCTTTATTCCAGCTAACTTTAAAGACGGAGCTGTTGTAACTGTTTGTAAGTGAGAACGCAACAGTTTCAAATGATACACAGTTTTGTTCATACATGATTGTAATAATTATGAATAATTATGAGTAATAATTAATAATAATTATGAATACTGCAATATTCAACACGTCTTGCGTTTATAAAAAATGAGTCCTTTTTAATATTCGAACTATGTTCAGAAGAAAGCTTCTAGTAGTTTTTAACAAGACATCAAAGCTTAGCCTATAATTCTGAATTTTTTCATAATTAAAAAAAAAAACAAAAAACGAATTAATAAATAAAAACAATATGCCCATAAATACCAGGAAAGGGATACACGTTTCTATCAATTTATCAATTAAATGTCTAAATCGTCTTCGTTAACAACAAGAATGAATAGATTTCGAAAATCGTCTGGAAAGTTCCCAGAAAATGGCTTACAAATTATTACACGATATTTAGGTGCTTCGTGTTATCAGTATTTGTTAGCATAGCGTTGAATAAAATGGAGCCCTTATCAATATGTTATGACTATTTAATGCCTAGAGACATGCAGTCTTTTAATCATATCATTTGATTTAATTATTGATTGATGTGTAAGACAGATGCAATTTCTTTTGAAAAAAAAAAAAAAGTCACCAGTTGCTGTGTGAAGAGTTATAATTTTGCTAATTTTTTTTGTTTGTTTCGGGAATTAAATGCCTAGACCTTTTATTTCCCATCTAGGCCCTTTATCTTCAATATATTTTGGAAACATTAGATTTGGTCTCCTTTAGGGTTATTTATAGGTTGCATATTAATTTGATTAATATGATTCAATTTGGTGTATTGGGCTATCAGGTTAACATTTCTAAATGCAAGTTCAAGGCATCTTATTTGGTCACATAAATCCAGATTGAAATTACCCAGTAGTAAAACCATGAAGTTGCAGCACATATCATCAGCGGAATTTAAATAAATCATAACTCAGTAATACAACCTTCATTTGGAGAAACATGTAATTCGTTTTTATATGTAACCTACCAATACATATTTGAAATATTATGTGTTTAAGTAATACTTCTTAAGTAGTTTTTAAGTAGTAAAGTGTTAATGTCTGAATTGAATGAACTGAAGTGAAATTAAATGTGCATGTTGTTTGTCCAGTATTAAATGTTGACTTTTTTTTTTGAGTCTGTAGTAATGAACCTCGACTATGAAAGCAGTGACATTGTAATAAGTAACCACACTATCAAAATATTTGCTTCTCCGAGTTCTTTTAGCATTTAAGCACACTGTATGCGTTGGTTTTGAAATACACGAGTTTCAAAAGTCCAAGACTAACTAAATATTTGTACTCTTGCCAGCAACTCCATTTTAGAGGGTTCTACAATAAGCAAAAAAAAAGGAATGAGCCCTTCTTTTTCACATTCAGAATTCTTGTTAATTTATTATGACTTGTGAATTTCTAATAAGTACACTTTAAAAAAAAAATAAGCTAAATTACTAAAGAAATCATTAATATGTAACCACATTTGCAGCCTATTTTGAATAGATGTAAATGACTTTCTGTTGTTGCCTCAATATTAACAGCAGAGGTCAAGAATCCTAGGTCACGAAGGTCTGCCTAAGGTTCAAAGGTCAACACCTCTGGGCTCCTGCCATCTGACCTCATACATTAGCATAGATCTCTTATTAAGGCGAATTGTAATAAAAAAAAAAAAAAGACAAGAAAAAAGAAAAATACAATTTACAGCACACCGATATTGGCTAATGTTGTTGTGTGTATTATTTAAAAGTGGTACAAACAATGGCCAATAGCCAAAGGAGCAATATGTCTACAGTGGGTAGATAATAACCCCCATGTTTAACAATCAATATGGTTGATAAATAACACTATGCATAATTACAAGAAGCATAAATGATTCATGGTAAAAAAAAGGAGCTATACCAGTCTGTATTTTATTTAAATGCAATATCTATACTATTCTTCAAAATGTATTTCGCTTATTTATAGGAAACAGCCCCTATGAATTTATGAATACACTTATAATCACAATAATTACAAAATACTAATGAATTATTTAAATGGGAGCTTGCTTCACAATAGTTTGCTATGCTTTAAGTGAATTTGTTTTAAGGCTTATATACCTACCACTATATCTCTTCTATAGACTTGAATGAGTCATTTGAGCAATTAATGGTGTAGCAAAACAAAACATGTTTTAACTTAAAATATTATTCAGGTTATTCATGGTAAAGAAACAGTTCTATAAACTAATTTCAGTGTCTATGGCCTTACAGATAGAATATAAATTGGCACAGGCCTGGTCAACCTACACGACTATTAATTAAGTAGATTTAATTAATAGTTTTTTTGAACCAGTCTTTATTTGAAACAGTTGGTATCTATTACTTTCATGGCTATAAAGTCAACACATAGGCTAAACTAATATGTCTTAAGTTGTGCATGTGGCAAAAGACATTCGTATTTAAGAAATGTTGTATAGGTAGGGCATCAGTACGAAAAACATAAACATGTGACATAAAAACATTGCATGCTAATAGTAAAATGTTTTTGTTCTCTTGGTTAATAAACCTTAAATATAGACTGCATTGAATTTGAAAGGCAACATAACTACACAGTGATGTTGTAGGCCACATTTGGCCCACAGGCTGACTATTGAGGATGTAAATTACCACAGACGTATCCAGGTGTGTGTGTCCGGTGGAGAGTACCGTACCCTGTGCCAAGCTCAGTGCAGCTAACCTTCTCTACTTATGTCAGAAATAGTGTAAGTGTTGCTAATAGTACAACCTACAATTAAATCTGAGTTCTCTTCATGGCATAGTAGCAAACTTAAAACTTGATTATTATTAGATATCAATTTGCAGAGGTGTTCCTAACTTTCTGTGAGGCCCTACAAGGTTCAGCAGGTTGTCAAATATTTATTTAGTTTTGTGTGGGCTCTATATTGCGTATGAAGTGCCCATTTCCAATATGGATTTTAAGACTCATGCTCTCTGTCTGTTTATCAACAGATTAACTATGAATAATACAAAAAATAGAAATAGATAAATAGCATGTCTTGTGACTTTTTGTCCTCATTATTTATTTACATTTTTTAAAGCATGGGAGCATTTATTTGGGTATATATCTTGGTTAACCCTGTACTAATACTATTAATATTTTCAGGCAACATACTTTTTGTTTATATACACTTCATAATGTAATGCTACAGACAGAATGCATCACAATTTTAGTTCAACCTTTTTTTTTTTTTTTTTTTTTTTGCCAAACATTGCTTTCTATTCTGTTATTTCTTTACTTATTTATGACGAAGTTACTAAGATCTAAAAAATACAGCAAATACATCTAACTCTAATAATAATAATACAAAATGCATAATATTTTGGTATTTTCAAAAATATTGTGATGAATTGAATTAATTCATTATAGAAATATTCTTTCATAATTAAACAGGTTTAATGTTTAGTGAATTTCAAATCTGATTAAAAGGTGCATACATGTACTGGTATGTCATCTCTTTCAGTCTCTCTATAAAATGCATTTATTTCTCACAAATATATCTGCTGCAGGAAAACATACACAATTTTGTTAGTCGGTAAATATTTGTTGTGGATCTAACGCACCACCTAGAACACCTTTATACAGAATATGATCCCATTCTTGTGGTTTTTAAGATTGCATAAATAATATATATATATATATATATATATATATATATATATATATATATATATATATATATTATTAATTACCTAATAACGTTAAATAATGGATGGAGTGCACTCTACATGAACTAATGTAGTTTTCAATAGAGATATGTAAAACAAAACAGCTGAAGTGCTTAGATACCTACAGTAATGTACTTTTGCTATTATATATGTGTGTGTATGTATGACTTGTCCCACACCCATACTGGCTTTTTAAAAATGTATTTTAGGAGCTTTGCATTGCAAAAAGAAACATTTTTGTTACTGACGTTGTTATTATAGCCTTATGTTGTTGGTGTTTATGTTTTGATCGAATTTGTTTTTCCATATACAAATATCAATACATATACCATACACAATTGCTTTTGCTACTAGTGTAAATTCTCGGACTTTCTCACATTTACAAACAGCAGCTGTGTGTTTTTCTGGTGAAAAGTTTTTCACTCACTCAATCAGTTAATCATTAATGTCAATTTTAAAAGAAAAACAGCAGCATAGTATTGCTCAAATTGGGTCAACAGAGAAATGCAAAAACACAACAAAAACAGTTGAACACGATTCCACCCTTTAAGGCGTGTTTGAGCCTCATTCTCCTTGGATTTTTTTCTTTCTATTTTCTTGCTCATTGATAATTACAAAAACAATACTGGCTATACAAATAATTGTTTTCATGTAAAGTACTGTATTATGTATTAGAATGAAACAAACCACTTCTTTACAAACTTAAAATAAAGGGCACGAAGGATATGACACTCTTTGACTAAATTTGACATGCTTCATTCTGACCTTTCAAATATACATTATACAGTCTAAATGACCACTCAAGTGTTTTTTTAATTAACATTTATTTAACCAGGAAGTCATATTGAGATTAAAAATCTCTTTTTCAAGAGAGACCTGGCCAAAAAGGCAGCAATACAGAAACAATCACACACACACCGAACTACACAGATTTACATAAACATTTCAAAAATAACAACACCATTAAAAAGTAATTAATCAGTACATTTCATTGGATTATTTGCTTGTGAAAAGCTATTAGCACACTTCAGTGAGCACTACCTTTCAAATGTTGCTTTGAATATGGCTGAAAAATACTTTTTTTTGTTGCCACTGTGAATTAATCAAACCAAAATAAAAGTGTACATATATATGAACAGTAACTTCAGAGGTTACTTACCTTGTCAGATTCTAATACTTAATTTGTGTGTAATTTGGGATTCTGGGATCCATCCATCTTGCTCTGTGTGCACGTTTTTTTTTTTTTTTTTTTTTTTTTTTCCAGAAAGGGAGTACTTGTTACCCGATGTGCTTGTGTCATTCAACCTGTTAGCAGCTTGCTGGCTAAGACTCTCTTAATGAGAGAAAGGACTGGTCAAGATCAAAGTCAGGGGTCATGTCAATGAACTAGTTTCACGCAGCGGTCATGCCCTGCAGTAACTCACTGGAAATGTGTACACAGGCGAGCGTGGGGACATGCTTGCTGCCAGAGTTCGCAGGACACACACAATGCTGTAGCAACGTTTCATTGTGTCTCCCCAAAGACTTTTGGAGTGATGAATACATTTTCTAATGCTCCATCACAATCTTAATGTTTTGGTCGTGAATGAATGGGAGATCTTGAACATGAGTTCTTTTCATTGTTTCATTAATTAAACAGGCAGATTGTTCTCAATGCGCATTTTACTCTTAAAAATATATATTTTATTTAACTACTGAAATCACTTGATTCTTGTTGAAGGCTTGTTTAAGTATAAATCTCTGTATTGTCTCTGCACACACACACACACACACACACACACACACACACACACACACACACACACACACACACACACATAATATTATATATATGTAGATATATATATATATTATATATATATATAATATACCCATGGGTTATCTCCTGCAGAGGGTTGTGTGTGTGTGTTGATATAATTCCTAAATATTAAGTTTTTAATCATAAAATGAGTTAGTACATATTTAAAATTGAAGTATAAAATCCAGAAGTTCTGCCACAGAAGAAACAAAGGATCAGTGATAATGATGCTCATAGTACTAATAAGAACAAATAAAAGAGCTTTTAAAAGCTTGGTTAGCACTACTTTAACTATTCTGCACTTGAACAGGTACTGTACACTGTATAATGCTTATTATGGCCATGTTTAGAGACTTGCTACCATTACAGTACAGCAAGACCAAACTTGGATTGATCATAATATTTTAAAGTTTAACCACCCCTATTCATACATTACAAACAATACAAGGATATTTATTACATTTTTTTGTTACACTTATTTTTCTCTCAACTGTTTATTTTAGCTATAATGTAAGTTATGAATGTTTGCTCAAGATAGGGGAAAAGAGGGATTACAGTGACAGCACAGTTTACCCTCCCAATTGACCAGGACTTTAGAAACACCCTGTATAATGGCATCCTGAATTCTGCTTTCAGTAAGAACATTATGTCATGTTTGTAGATTGCAGGGAGGCTGTTAAACAACTCTGTGTTTGCCATTCCAAAATGAACAGCATGATGTGGTTCCCTAGTACAAATAAATTTTTATAAAAAAATAAATATCAATCATCACAATGTACTTTTTAATTACAGAATGATTGTTGGTTTGCAGCGAGTACTGGATGCTACAGGTCTGAAGCCTATCTGCTTTCTGCATTCATTCATTTGTCCAATTTTCCTTGCTGTTGATATGGAATGGAGAGTTTTGAAAGGTTGCAAAACAAATGTTTAGATTTGCATTTGCTCAGCATCACGTGTTAATGGTTGACAGCTTTGTTTTTAATGGACAAGTACTGTGTTTGCAGCCTTAAAAAAAAGCTGTTTTAATGATGTTAACCCTTTTAAAAGTGCAGCTGAAATGTAAATATTTTTCTTGACGAAAAGTATTTTCTGCAGACTGTGCATACAGTATTCAGCAGAGCGCAGACTCTAATGAAGTGATTCACAGCTCTACCCCTCAGGGTTCATTCCCGGACTTTGTTACAATCAAATCCTAACTCAGTTCATTGAACCATAGCCAGTTCAATTAACCAATGTAATACTCGGTTGGATTAAATATCTGGACCGGATTAGATCTTGAAGGTCAGTTGGGGACCACTGCTCAAATGATTAGAGGTTTCCACTGCCCACTTTGTCTTGTTAAGCCTCATTTCCATGATTATACTCACTTCACCTATAGTAAAGCATACACATATATATTTAGAGACCTGAAAAAGCAGACATTTGGGGATATTTTCAAAGGGTTTACTCCACTAACTTTTTTTTTTTTTTAAATCTTAAAACGTCCTGTAAATATTAAAGCAATTGTTAAACTAATATGTATTATTTGTCTTTTTTTTTAATTAAATACTGGATTAAATGTTTTGAAAATAGACCCCATTATTTTTGACTATGGTGGGCTACAAATTAAGAATCTTCCAATGTCAGTCCCTACTGTAATCCCTTTTCATGTTTGAGCCCTGTGTGTTCAGTCAAACATAAACATAGCGTTGTTAACTGTTCTCAGGGAGACTCAAGTGGGATATGCCTTATTATTACAATTTGTTAACAATAGAATGGGAATTTGTTTGCCCTTATTTCTGATAGAGTTGAAGTCCCTTTTGAACACTTTTTTGAAAGGTTTTTAATGAGAAAGTTTAAAGTTGCTATATAAGTATAATTTTATTTTAATATGAGATAATGAAATGTTTGTTAAATGCCAATATGCTATCCCCAGGATGCTGTTGATTCTGCAATTGGAGAAGGGTTACAGATACTGTTCACTAAACAGTGATTCTGAAAATAATGTTTGTGTAGCGATTACATAGAAGCCAACCATTGATCTTTCAATGTGTAACACAATAGTAAATATTTATAAAGGCAATTGGACCCTTTATACAACAGTAGTTTTGTTATCTTGTGGAGATTTAGTTTTAGTTCAACCAGAACTGTATAGTTTTCATATATGTTAATCTTAATAAAGGGGGGGGTGGGGGGGTGGTATATATATTTTATTATTTCAAATAAAATGACCTCTTTTCAAATAGCTAATTAAAGAATCTAATAAAATTGTTTAAATAATACTGTTTTATATTTAAACACACATATACAACACATTGTAAACACATCTTATGGTTTATTTAAATATTTTGGCACAACCCCCCTTCCCTAAAAACACATTACCAAATAAATATTATAAAAATACAAACATGTGTCTATATGTATATATTTTACATAAGATGTATGTTTAATTCTTTGCACTGGAGTTACAATTTATATGTATTAAAGTGTGATTGTAATATAGAATAATAATATTAATATAGTTATAGTCTAGATTTTAGCCATTTATAAAATATCCTGTTTGTAATTTTATTTACTGCATACTAACACATTGCAAAAAACTAGTTAATATTGTACTTTTATTAAGGACTGAAAAAATTAAGTTAAAAAACCCTCTGGCACAGATGGTTTCAACCCCCTCTGTGCTTAAATGGTTAAAGGCATTAAACTTTGACATGTGAACAATATGCAGTTGTTATGAATTCTATGTGACATACATTAGCCAGTGACCCACTATGCATTTCAATACAAAACATTCCAGAATAGAATGCCTTATTGATCAGATAGATTCAGCTGTAAAAAGCAGTTCAAGCTTGCCCACAACAGTAAAATGAAGTTAAAATGTATTGAGCAACTGCATGTTTTATTTCTGTTTTTAAATATGTTCTTTTCCATCTGAATATGTATCAATAAATATGTTTTATTTTTCTCTTCATATTGAAAGTACAGATGTCCTTTTACTACAACGTGTTCATGATATACAATTATACCGTGCAAAAATAAAAGGGTCATGTTTGATTATTTTGTATTCGTTGCTGTAACAATGGATTAAATAGATCCGAGACAAAACTACAAAAGGCCCTATTTGCAAAGCTAAAGTGTTAAACATTTTTTGTCTTGACTGTTGAAAGCAGAACAGGCAAGCAGCAGTCTAGAATAAATGTCAAGCTTTCTGTAATTTACTTAGTGACCCTGGAATAGCAACTAGACAATTATTTGTTTATATCTGTTTATTTAAGAGAGGAGAAGCATGATGGTTGGATTTGAAGAACATATAAATAAACAGTCACAATGTAGATTTGTTTTTTACATATCATTTTACTTAGATTAATGAAGGCTGTCACTGAATAAGACCGTGATACTACTGGTACCAGCCTCATGTCTGATACGCAAGTGGATTCAGATGTGGTTAGCTACCAAAACTAATTGTTGTGACTTACTTCCCCTTATGCAAATGCATTACACCTAGCCAACTGCTTTGTTGGAAAGTACAGCATTTCTAAGAATCATATGATGCCATTATAACTGCTGACAATTAAATGACAAGAATTCAAAGATTTAACACTTTAAAGATATGATTGTGGGAAACTCTTTACATTAGCGGTAGGATTTTACAATGTACCATTTACCATTATGATATCATCTAAGAAATACCATCAAAACATTACTAAGCCATGCAATGTATATAAAACCATGGTCTTGATACAATATCAAAACAGGATCATACCATTGCTCTGTCAGAAGATGAAAATTATGGAAGATATAGCTGCTCTCGAGCAGAAAACGCCAAGGATGGATTGTACTTGACCAGTGACTATGAAGACTTGGTATTTAGCCTCTCTCAGAGGCTCAGATCTTAAAGTCCAGTTGGGTTTGTTCACTAGGACTTGCATATTTACAAAATATTTATATTATTTATGTTTTACTATAAGCTCTGCTTTGTATATAGTTATTGTTTGAAAGATTTTTTTTTTTTTTTAAATATCCTTTATTTCAATCAATATTAACAGTACAAAATAAATAGCACAGATATCCATAGAAAACTATTACAATAATTACAAAACACATTCTTAATTTATTGTCTTCCAAACACCCCACCTCCCCAATTGACCAAATTGTCTGCAACATTTCTCGCTGGTACACCAGTTTATAAAAAGTAAAATCAACTCTAATCCTTGAGGTTACTAACACTTTAGAAATAGATACTACCGCATCAGTTAAAACTCCACTCATTTTGTTTTTCCTACTTATCAAAATTGCCATTTTGGCCTGGCCCAGTAGAAAATTTGCCAATTGACAAAGATTTATTTCCTTTACTGTTCTTCACCCCCAAAATAAAAGAAATGAGTAAAACAGACCCAATTTACTAAACAAATCATTCAATAATTCAAACAAAGGCTTTAACCGACGACAAAACCAATAACAATGAAAAACCGTTTCCCTAATCAAGCAAAACTGACAAGTATATTCTCCCCCCTAGCTGAATAATGGAGAGAAATGAGTTGGTGGCCACAATGGTGTGCAATATTCAACTGCATATCCCCCACTCTTTTAGGAACTGGTGATCCATACAGATTCCTCCATGCATGTGTGATGGAGTCCTCTACCTGTGGCCCCTCTCGTCAATGTGTATCAGGCAAGTTTTTCAACTTTTGAAAATGCAACCCTTTCACACACGTCACACACACTGCCCCGGGGTATCAGTGGTCTGCTCTATTGCAGGTCCAACCCTGGTGGTTCTATATCCAGCTGGCTTTTTCCTAGGAAAAATTGATTCAACTGCTTAACAGCTTAACAGGATAACAGCTTTAAGCTGCACTAAAAAACCCTCCATCACACGCATTGACTTCACACCCAGCTCACTTGCTAGTGATTCTGTAGTTTTCCAGGCTCTTAGCAAAATTACCAACCTTCACTACTTCACTGGAAATCAAAAGCAAAACAAAACTTTGATTCTAAAAGATTGCATTTTAACGCCAAGTTATAAATTAGAGGCTCTTCAAGCAACCAATACAACCCTACAGACGATAGATAGGTACACCGTAGATCAGATTCGTGCCCCTTTAAGAATGTGACCCAAAAATAAAACTTGGATTTTTAAAGCGCTTTTGGGCACTTTTATTAAAAAATAAAATCAAACAAAAACACCTAGCTTTCATTGAGCACTAACTAAACGTATGCAGTCCCTGATTAACATGCAGGACAGCTAAACTGTTTACCTGACATATATAAATTTATAGTAGTGTCTTGTTGTTATTATAAAACCAAACGTAGATTTTACATAGACCTGACGACTTCCAGTGGGGCTCTTTACTCCACAGCAGGAACAGCAACTGAGCAAACTGTCTGCTTTCCTTAAATACCCTGCACCTGGCTCCAATTTACAATGAGCCAGGTGCAGGGGATAATTAAAACAATTAACACAATTAAACAAAAGCAATTAAAATCAAACAAAACGTGCATTTTCACATGTTTTTAGGCAGGGAGGAATCTGACCCTTCCCCTTGTGTCTTTACAAGACACCAGTCATTTAACAGCCTCCTCCTTCCACCCTTAAGACCACCCATCCTCAAGTCCCATCTCCTTAATCTTCGCCCTACTCCACAGAGGAACGAGGGTGGGTCAGTCCCTCTGGCGCTTCCAGGGAGTGACCAAGAACCAGCGAAGAGGGACCCCACCTGGCTGACTGGAGCGACTGCTGTGGAACAGGTGGCTGCAGCAGCGGGCAGAGGTCCACCACTGGGGACCGGCACAGCGAAGTCCAATCACCCAGAGGGAACGAAGCAGTGACCAGGGGGAGCACCAGCGACATCTGGGAGCAGCTCAGCGACGTCTTGTTGCTTGGGGAGAGCGGACTAGGGGACCAGTGGAGGAACTGTGGCCGATGGTGCAGACTCCTGGGCTCCAGATCTAGTCCAGGGAGGTCCAGGCAGACCGGCACGGTGTCCAGGAGCAAGGGGTCAGCGACCGTACCTGGCAGCGTTGGACTGAATTGCTGGGGTAGTGGAGGTGGGTTCCTCACCTTCTTCCCCTCGTCTGATGCCTGCACCTCTCGCTCCCTTGCCCATGCCTCCTCCCCTCTGGGCTCTGGCAGCAGCAGCTCCTCCCATCTGGGCTTTGGTAGCGGCAGCTCCAGTGTTGAGCTCACCCACCTCTCAAACATTAACTCCAGTGCTGTTGGTTCTGTCTCTGGAAGTCCCCGTTCCTCGCTCCACTATCTGTTGCTCTCCTCCTGAGCAGCAGCAGCAGCATTTCTTTTAATTTCTTCAAGCCACTGCTTTAACTCTGGATCAAATTTTATTTATTTTTCTTTTCTTTTCTGGGTTCTGACACCATATGTAAACACATTGGCCGTAGATCGGGTTCGTGCCCCTTTCAAAATGTGACCCAAAAATAAAACTTTGATTTTTAAAGCGCTTTCGCTCACTTTTATTCAAAAGTGAATCAAACAAACAAACACCTAGCTCTCATTGAGCACTAACTAAACATATGCAGGTCCCTGACCAACACGCAGGACAGCCAGCTAAGCTGCTTACCTGATATATAATATAACAACATAACACTACTACAAATTTATATAAAACCAAATGTAGATTTTCCATAGACCTTATGACTTCCAGTGGGGCTCTTTACTCCACAGCAGCAACAGCACTAAGCAACCTGGCTGCTTTCCTTAAATACCCTGCACCTGGCTCTAATTTACAATGATAGCCAGGTGCAGGGGATAATTAACAATAAAACAATTTACACAACTAATACAATTAAACAAACAAATTAAACAAAAACAATTAAATCAAACAAAACGTGCATTTTCACATGTTTTTAGGTAGGGAGGAGTCTGACCCTCCCCCTGCCACCTTACAATATATATGTGAAAATATTACCAACATGGTACCTTTGTGCACATGCATTTGTGTTAACGTTGTCCTATAATATTGCGGTCCCACTGCATTGTCATTGAAGATCCTTTGGTAAGAGTAAAAGTAACATATTTCATTGTTAAAGTTGAACTCCCTTACAAATGACTTTCTGTCAAATAAAAGGTATTTACTATGTTATTTCTGTTGACATTTTATGCAGTGGTCAAAGCTAATAAGCAAAAAGCAAAAATGATGGTGGATCTTCCACAGTTTATCTTTTTACTCTTCTGGTGTATATTTTACAGTGTTAGTTTTTACTGCCCTTTGCTCCTGGATTATAGTATTGTTTTACTAGATTCACCAAACAACCTTTATTCACAGAATAGGATTTGTAACCTTCTTTTCTTTTCATTTTGAATGGGATAAAGTCTAAGTAAGTCCCTCTTTTCTATTGAGGTGCCAAAAGATAGAACTGCTTGGCTGCCACCGAGACACAGATTGCTAGGAAAACACATATGTGTCCTAAAAGATAGGATCACATTAAATCATATGAGGAACTCTCTCTTTCATGGTTCTCTTTGTGCACACATGGTATAATCACTAATAGGCATGTCAAGGACGCCCAACACTGTTATTCTTTGAGGTTGGTTGGCAAACAAGGCCCCTCATTGTCTTGATCAGATCAGGCGTGATCAAATCTTGTAGGGCAGATAATCTGCTATCCAGCTGATAATAAAGTTAATATTTTCTTTAGTTGTCTCTCATTTTTCAAAAGCCAAAATTAAGTCACCAAGTGGAGATCAAACAATGACTATCTATTTGTGGCTCCTTTAGTTGGAGGGCAGTTTAAAAGTGTTTTCTTCAGAAAGCCTCGCCAAAAATATAACAATGCAAGTAAGTTTATATAAGTAAAATATTAACGACACGGTTCAGGCCATAGTGTGCTACTATACATTTTCTTGTCCATATTCGACTAATAACAATACAGTGCTGTTATAACGCTGTAGTCGGGAGTCATAGTTAAGAAACCGTGCTATTTGTGTTCCGTCTTATAACGAAAATACTAGTGTTAGTGTAATGGCATTATGGGGCAAATGGGAGCCATGACTGTACCGCCTTATTACTTGTACCACAGTATAAAGGCCTGCTTTATAAAAGGGGAGCACTGTATTTTAATCATTTCTATATGGATGTCACTTTTGAGACATCAGTAATTTACTTACCAACTGACCAAGCATTAGTTTTATAGAACGTTATTATTTTCGACTTCCTATTCCCATACCTTTTTAATATTTTATTAGAAAGGAAGTTGCATCCCCCAGCCTGCTGACATACCAACTTCCATCCAATTTTAGTTTTGCCAAACAGACGACTTGGATACTGTTACCTCATACTACTATTTTTAAATGACTAAAGTAGGTGTGATACAGTAATGATTCTCTTATCTGGAGTCTTGTTTGCTAAGAACTGGGCTGAAGTCCCTACAACTCATTACTCCATAGACCTTGAGGGACTTGTCAGATAGAAATGACTTCGTCTTTGCTCTTTTTTTTAAGTAACACCCGTGCTGGAAGGATTTCAGTGACCTTCTTTTGAAGCCTACTCTGAAAAGTCAATAAATATCTTCTCAGATTGAGGATAAAAAAATCCATCACCATAAGGTAAATTTCACCAGTGTTCCTGGCTGCCGTGCTCTGCATGTAAAAATGAAAGTATAAGTAACTTAGGTGCTGTTGAGTTTAAGCTGATGTTTTTTTCTCAATTTTGAAGAAATGGTTCAAGTTACAATTCAATAAAAAGCTTGTTACATGTAAAACTCTAATGTACAGCAATGGTACAGTGCACCCTGCAATGGGCCAGGACTGTTCAAACACCCTGAACCATACATCTGCAAAACTAAGAGGTCTGCCTCCCTGTTATGTGTGTAATCAAGGTTCATTCTTAATAATAAATAATACAAGGGCAGCTACAATAGTTTAGGCCATTGGTAGGGTTGTACTGCATTCGTATCACTTTCATCTTTTAACAAACCAATAGTTTCACTACAATATGCACAAAGACATTGCAGTACCATAATATCATATCAGTACTAGTAAGCTTCTGTATCAGAGCTACTATGCTTTATTTGTTCCAAATCCATAATATTAGAGCTACTATGCTTTATTACTTCCAAATTCATGTGTTGCAGTTGGTAATTCTGTGGTTGGCTAATGGTTCTGGGGCTTGTTTCTATATGTCAATACTATGTCGTATCAGGCTAGTATGACATCAAAAGCAGAATATACAATAGAAGTAGCATTTTTATATATAACGTTGCTCACACTACTTGGTCGTATTATCTGTCGTATTCCAACGACACCAATTTAATTGGCATATAAATATGACACAGCCATCTCCCTCATTGAACTTTGAGAAGCATGGCTGCTCTAAATTATGTTGTGTACTGAGACAAGTACAGCATCAGAAGATGTGTGAGCAGTATCTGTGACATGTTTTTTTTTTTAATTGTGTATTGACATTGTTATTATTATAAATATGTAGCCTGTTGTTATTTTGTAATGGTTACCATTTCTTTTTGTCCTGAGCTTCCTTATCTGTCCCCTGACTACCATAGACACTCTACCACATGGCTGTTAATTTAAAAAATAAAATGTCCTTATTAATTTGCACTTCTTCTAGTAGTAGGCCTATCTGTAAGCTAGCTTTGTAGTATAATGTCATCTTTTTGTTGCTGTTTTGGCTGTTGCATTTACTGATTTTCCTGTCTGGTTTGTCTCCTAACACAACCCACAATTCCCCTTGTATTTAGTTTTTTAAATGTGTCACATGTGTTCCACCATATTTAATAATTACAGTGCTCACCCGTTACAACACGTCTCGTTATAGTGCGGAATCGCTTATAACACGAGAGGGTCGTGGCTCCCATTTGCTCCAAAATGCCATTACAGTAGCCTTTTTATACTCGTTATAAGGTGGCACACAAGTAATATGGTCTTGTAGCTCCCCACTATAGCATTATAAAAGCTGAGCACTGTATTTAGTTAAATATTAAATTAGACTGGTTAAATGACTCTTTATTAGTAACACAATGCTGTGTTAATGGTGCAGTTCCAAACATGTAGGTTACATGGTCATATATACTATTACATATACAGCATAAATTAAAAAATGGGGGGTTAGGTCACTTAAACCTATGGTCATATAACTAATGATTACCAAGACCATTCAAAATACATTCCTTGTGTTGCATGGTTCATGTATTTTCCAACATGGCTAGTCTACCTGTCATATTGAAACACGACACCATGATTCGAGGGGAATATTGAAACAGATGATAAATGATGGAGATTGCAGGTGATAACTGGTAGAAAGACCTTTTGTATTTGAACTTAACATCTTACAATACAAAACCGAGCCCCAGACCTACTGGTAACTTCTCTGAAAGGACATTTTATTTAAATACTGAGATCACTCAATTCTTGTTGAGGGCTTGTTTAGTTATAAAGTTCTGAATTGTCCTCTGTATATATATATATATATATATATATATATATATATATATATATATATATATATATATATATATATATATATATATCCTCTGTGTGTGTGACTCAAATGCTTTTAAGATTACTGGTATATACTGTGATGCAGTATTCAGGTTTCAGATACTATATCAATCAATTTTTGGGCTGGATATACAAGTTAATTAAATACCTAATATTTTACCATTAGTCCAAAATAAAAAAATGAACACAAATATGCTTAGTAAAGAAAATTATTGAGCATAATTACTGGGACACATTCAGTTTATGTTTATTAAAAGAACACAGGTCGCTATCAGTGAGAACCATGGCCATAATTTAGCAATTTTTACATACGAAATTACATAGCATATTTACTACGAAAGTCTATGAAAGTCTATTGTCACATTCTTGTTTTTTCTTTATGTATCAAATCCTATGTAGGCCCACATGTGCAATTTTGCTTATTTTCAGGTCTTTTTTGTTGTTGCTGCTTTGCATCCATTGTTTTAATGTTAGCAGCATCTTTAAACAACCCCCATGTTCAGTGTGTTGTTTAACATTATGTGATGTCATTACATTTAAACAGATTATCTTCTTTAAAGAAGATTAGCGACCCTGATGTCCTTTTGTATTTACAAAAACAAACTTATTGTTAATAACTAATTAAACCCATTCGAGAGTCAGTATCAACAATCTTTTTCTTTCATACTGGTTAGGTGTGTAGGTTTCCTGTGTTTATTTTTGTTTTTAATATGTTCATGATCACATATGTATTATTATTTGTGTATTTAATTTGTAAGACATTTATTTTCATTAATAATAGTACTACTATTACTACTACTACTACTACTACTACTACTACTACTACTACTACTAATAATAATAATAATAATAATAATAATAATAATAATAATACTAACATTTTGAAAAATATATCTAATCAAGATTATTGTTTGCTACAATGCACTACAATATATAACATGTGTCAATACTTATGGCAGCATTAAAGATACTCCTAGCAACCACCCCCTCTTCTCAGTTCATCTCAATTACTACAAGAGATGATGACATCTGCTCCTGGCCTCTCCTCAACTACCTTCTGGAGTGGCGATCCAGTTCAAAAGAAAAGCCGGTTTCTAGAAGGACACTAGCAACTGGTAACAAGACGGAAACAAACTGTTTCCAGCAACAACCAGTGCAATACAGATTTCCAGCGATTAAGATTTCCACCATCCAAAGAGCATTCTGTCTTGATTGATATGTGATGTATTGTTTGCTGCTATCTTCTCAGATCTTGTTTTTTTTAGCTGATATCTAATACGGCTGTTGGAAGAACATCTAGGCAGTTTTTCCATTACCAAGATCGCTTCAAAACAGCTGAATAGGTTTCCCTTGACATTTTAGTGATTACCCTGAAATAAACGTTGATACAGATTGAAAGATTCATTTTTTTTTTGGCTATTTTTCTAATTGTTTGGTGTGATACCAGTAAACCATTAGACTAGGGTACCACTTTATTTGCTATTGTGGTCCCAGAGTAAGAAAATGTACAGTGAGCAAAATAAAGCACATCATTCTATATAATACATTAGTTAAGTGATAGAGCCCATCTATGCAGGCTGTACCGTGTGGTAGATGACCGCGATTGGAGTTATGCGTCCCGAGCCGTAGGCGAGGGCACTAACAAAAGTCAAGGTCATTTACCACACAGTGGAGCACACATTGACAGGGCTCTATCGCTATTAGAAAAATATTTATTTCTTTATTTTTGCTTTAAAAAAAACCTTAAAACCTATATTTACTTTGAACTTCTGCTGAGGAAAATAGTCCTTAACATAATTAGAATAGAAAAACGACATACACGTAGAGAAAACTTTATTATTACTATTAGGACATTGCCAGATAAATTAACTGTAGGCTTGTTGAATAGTCTGTGTAGTATAGAGTCAGACTCTAAACTTGTTGTTGGAGGCGGGGTGTCATTTAAGATGGAAGGGATTGGCTGGTGCGAAAAGAACTGAAACAGGGTTGGCAGTTTGATTGGCTGGTTTTGAGGCAGGCCGTTGTTTGGATCCAGCTTATGACAGAATTGTTGACCAATCGTGTCTTTCTTGTTGGTTTGCTGTCCAGTAGATGTGAATTGAGTCTTCATTACGGTGTCCTGTCACAGACATGATTTTCCTTGTCACCAAGAGTCACTAAGTAAACAAAAATATTATCAAGGTCCTACGGTTCTATACATTGTAAAACAAAGCCAGCAATATGATTGTATTCTGTGTGTCACATCCCAACATTATCAAGCTCATACATTGAAGATTATGAGCCATATTTATACAACATTTTTTGTCACCGGACTGTTTTAAAAGAAATAAACAAAAAAAAGTAAATAACAATACAAGGTAAATGGTGACCTGGCATAATAACAAAAGATGTAAACAATAATAATAATAATAATAATAATAATAATAATAATAATAATAATAATAATAATAATGTTGCACTTTAAAATACTTAAAAAGTTAATAAATAAAAAGGATGAAAGAAGGAATTTGTAAAGAAACACGACTGAGACTGCACTAATTTGTATATATAAATGTATACCAATAAAATATTTTGTTGAAAATATCAGTTCAACTATACTACTATTGTCCAGCTGTTTTCTGACAGCTGGAGATGTACCAGGCTTCAAATCAGACTGCTATTACTATTGGCAAAACGAAGAAGAAAAAAAAAATGCTATGAGTACAACTGTGCAATTACTACTAATATATGATAACAATAAAACTGACGGATATATAGGGATGTACAATAACTCTGATATATAGATTTTACAAGTCCAAACTTTCAGTCGGGACTTGCCGCCATGTATTGAAGTTTGATTATATCAGTCTGCATTCCTCAAGTAAGTGGTCTGTTGACATTTCTATTGTTTCAATGAGCCTCCTGATAGCCCATCAATCAGCCTTGACAGCTCATGACACCAGGCTGTCTGCTGCATTCTGATTAATATAAGTAACTCATTTTTCTAAGAAATTTATTGTTACCCCAATACATATTGAAAATAGATCGCTGAAAATGCAGGACATCAAAGAAGTGTTTGGAATTACTGCAAATTTTACCAAACACTGATTCTGATGCAGCAAAAACAGACAATGACGAATCTGGCTCTGAAACAGACCAGGTTTGCGAAGATAAATCTTCCAACAGTAGAGACACCAAGATGATCCTTGGAGAAATTAGAAGCTTTCATTGTACTAGTATATGCCTGTGGGACTAAACACGTGTGAGGCACGGAGTTGTAATTGAAAATGCAGCTCAGACGCACCAGATTTATTTTGTTCTTTACCTCGATCAAGAGAATTAAATGATAAATGTGCTTTTCTCGTCGCTGCCCTTTTGGCAGATCTCATAGTCCATCATCCCAAACAGGTGTGTAACCTCAAACGGTCCTTGCCACTTCACCAGTAATTTAGACTCAGAACTGGATAATAATAGAAACACTTAATCCTCTGGCTGAAACATGTACAACTGGCCCCGCCTGTTATATTGGGTCTTCTGTCTCACTGAGCCTGCTGCAAATTGTCATGCACCCACTTTCCCACAAACTCAAGATGTTTGTGTAAGTCCAACACATACCGGACAGTATTGGTCGAATTATCTTGCTGCTCCTCCCACATCTCTTTGACCAGATCAAGTACGCCCTGGGATCTCTGCCCATACAGCAGCTTGAATGGAGAAAACCCCATGGAAGCCTGGGGAACCTCTTTGATAGCAAAGAGAAGGGGAGGAACCAGCTGGTCCCAGTAGCATACGTCACTCTTAATAAATCTACGCGACATGCTTTTCAGAGTTTTATTAAAATGTTCTATGAGCCCATCGGTCTGGGAGTTGTAAACCCTGTTCCTGATGATCTTAATGTTTCGCAGACCAGCCGGGAAATAAAGTTGGTTCCTTGGTCGATCATTATTTCCATTGCGGAGCACCACCTGAGAGAAAATCTTCACTAGCTCGATGGCAACAGATTTAGCAGACACAGAGCAGAGTGGGATGGCTTCTAGATAATGCGTAGCATAATCCAAAATAACCAATAGGTGTGTGTATCCCACCACACTCCTTTCTAATGGTCCGGCTACATCTACCCCATTACACTCAAACGGAGCTTCAACTAGTGGCAACATCACCAGTGGGACCCATGGAACGGCTCTAGGTCTAACCATCTAGCATTCCTTGCAGCGTTCGCAAAAAAAACACCATCTAGCCTCAGCCAATAGAACAGCCTCAATTTGGTTTTATCCCTCCCCAAATGACTAGACAGGGAATAGCATGAGCCAACTGCTCCCTAAGTCCTCCCTAAAAGGATGAGGAATGAGCAACTGGTGATGCACTTCCCCTGTGCTGGCTCTGCAGCCTCCCTGAACCTTCACCAATCACCCCCAACTGAAACTTCTTGGACTACCTCCATTTCCATGATCTCTTCAATTCCTCTTTCTTAGCCAATAGGGAAGATGGGGCCGTCACAGCGGCCAACCAGTTTTTGCAGTCCCGCCCCAGAATGACAGGCACTGGCAAACGAAGACACAAATCCACTTGTATTCGTGCTACTTGGTGGACAATTTTTTAAGTGTGCATATCCCTGTTAATGCATTTAAGATGAACCTGTTCTGTTATTTGCTTATGCCCCAATGAAATTAACCCTTCTTTTATTAGGGACTGACCACACCCTGAATCCAAGAGAGCTTGGGTTTGTGTACCATCCACTGTCTCAGGAATGACAAACCCTTTTGTGAGTAACGTAATTGAACAGTCTTACTGTCCAAGTGATGTGGCTCACCTCCCCACATGTCCAACACCTTGGTGGACTGTTTTCTCACCATGAAGTTTCATCAAGAGGTTAGAAAACAGGACCCATTAAAGGGGCTGACACCACAGCAGCCCATAGGTAACCCCACCCCACCTCGGTTCTCAGGCTGGGAGCTCCCGCTGCCACACCCCATCCAAATACCTGGCTACCCCTCCCCCAAGTTTTTTAAAGTTGATACTTATTTACATTGTTTCAGTTGTACAGTGTTGTATGTACATGATATACCTGTATATACACACATTTTTTTCTAATATGTGTTTTATTTTTTACAGTTTTTTGAGGTTGCGCTTTATGTAATATGTTTGTATATAAATGCATTAATTTTCAAATGTCCATTTATTTACAATGTTTCGTGTTGTGTAGATGGTTTATATGGCATTCAATTGTTTGTCCTTTCATTATACTATTTGTACTGTTTTTAATACGCAGGTCAAATTGACCGGTCATGGTCGTTCTAGTGTTAAAAAGTGGGGATATTAGAACTGTAGCTGTTCAATGTTAGAGAAACACTAACATGTTGGCTACCATTGACTAAAGTCTGTGTTAAAGTATAACAATATTGAGTAACTAAAATTGTTGTTCTTTTCCAGTTCTTAAATAAGAGACAAAAGAAAAGCCTGAAATACATTCACAAGAAAACAGTTTTATTGGAAACAATGCCTTAACAGAGCGATTGTAGGTACATACAGAATAATGTAGGCACGTTACATTCAAACGTGTTTTATAACTAAAAAAAATAAATAAAAATTGCTATTATCCATTCACATTCAGTACATTAACATTAAACTTTTACAGATATCAAATTTATTTGCAAGTTGCCAAAGTTAAAATAATGCCGTATCAATATAATAAATAAGTTCACAATAATAATAATAATAATAATAATAATAATAATAATAATAATAATAATAAACAGTGAAAAAAGAATATGTTGAAAGAAGACATTCAAGTGAGAGAACAGTACATCCTTCATATAAAAATGTCCTTTGCAGTTTAATGGAACAGGAATCCAAGAAATTGAAAATGGCAGTAATGGTAAATAGGGAGTCCTTTTCTGGTACAGCAAAAAAAGGACGTTAGAGTCACACATAAAAAAGAATACAAATATATTCCTAGATTAAATATGCCAATGGCCTCATAAGCTACTGAAACACATAACATTAACTATGCCAATGTATTTTCCAACAAACTTAAGAAATAAAGTGTTGTGCCTGCCCAAATGAAATGCGTGAACGGTGAGCATCGTTCAACATTAATTACCTACCTCTACACGACATAATTTGATTATGTATTTTGAATAAAGTAGCAATAAGCTTCACACTTTTTTAAGAGCTGTCCTTGCAAACCAATGCACATCACACTGACTGAACCAAAAAGTAGTTTTACAGTGTGGTTTATTATGTAATAATGTAATTCTGTGTAATGAAGTCATACAACACAAAAGTAAACAGGGTGTCCAATGCCATCCTCTACACACCAAGCACCAAGTACAATGTGAATATAACTGATCCATGCACGTAGATGCAAGACTATCTAAAGATCAAAGGCTGGTTTCACAGACCTTGGTTAGCACTGACCTTGGACTACCTTACGCTAAGTAGGCCAGGATATGTGCTAATCAGTCTCTGAAACCATGTAAGATTAATTGAGTAATCACACAGGTTAGCTTTTACCAATTAATTGTGAGTTAAATTAAATATAGTACATCTTAAATCTACAAAAACAGCTGCATCTGTTTTGGCATTTAAGGGCTTCACTCTAACAAAAAGTTGACAATATGAGAATCTTCATTTGTCAAGCATTCTAAATGCAGGACATACCTGTAAAAAATGGCTGCTACATTGTTCCTTGTAATATCTATGTGATATTACAACGGCTCTATTTAATCCACATGACAGAAGGCTCTCTAAGTTCCTGCCAAGCCTCCCTATCAGACTCAATCTATCTCTGTATCTAGCCTCTCCATCTTGTTTTCTGCCTTTCTATCTCTATTTCTCATTTGATTTGATGGTCACCATTTTGAGAGCTCTGTATCTCAGTGCTTAATTAGACCTTTTTACTTGTTTTCAGCTCTTGAACAGTTGAAGATTTCAAGTTAGCTGTAACATTTGATAAGTAACTTGAACTGCAACAGTTTAAGAGTTGGAAACAAGTAAAACTGTCTAATTAAGCAGATTATTAGTTCAATTAAGGGTCTAGTTAAGTAATTGAGAACTTGGTTGGAATGAAAACCAGCAGACACAGGGGGTCCCCAGGACCGAGTCTGAGAATCCCTACTATATTTTATCAGCTCCTACGTAGCTCCAATGTGACTGTATAAAACTGTTTGTTTTTCGTACTTGAGTGACCATAGCATTATCTAACCTAATTACTCCCTTAGGATATACTAACCTGCATGAAAAGGATGTACCAAACATTCAGAATATTTACATTTTTGTTGTATTTGTATTAGTGGGGCACAGTCAGATCTGAATTATTCTGCTGCCTTATTCACATGCTCTATGCTCTTCCTCCACAACAAGAGACAGTACATAGTGCACCCACAAAGTTGCTGTTCAACCACTCACTTTCCACATGCAACCAACTTTTGTTTTTGAATGTAACAAAATTGTCAAGAAACAGCAAGGCCCATGCAATACTTTAATTGGTTTATAATTACATTTATAATTTGTTACTGAAATGGTTTTGCACATTCATAAAACAGTGCAATACTCTTGTTTATAGGTTCAATTACATTTAAAAAATATACCGGTTTTTAAATAAATTCATAAATACATAAATAAATAAATGTGAATAAGTATAAATGATCATATGTAATAAAGTACTATTTACTGTAATTTAAGTATAATGTTGGGGTATGTATTGATCACAGTACAAAAAGCTGTGTCCCTAATTTCATATATTAGTTGTCACATAACATTTTACAAACCAATACATGGTCCACAATTTAGAAAAGGTCATACAAATAGTAACTATAATCTTGAAGTTCAATTTTATGTAATGAATGGCCATAAAATAAATGTATTATGCCACAGAAATGACTGGAAATGCTTTGCAGAGTGCAATGCAAGTATATGACCCTTAAAGGAAAAGTAATGTGAAATGGCAGATGGCAAACTCAGTAACTGATGTGCAGTTTGTGCCACTTAAATAAAGCTCTCTCTCTCTCTCTCTCTCTCTCTCTCTCTCTCTCTCTCTCTCTCTCTCTCTCTCTATATATATATATATATATATATGATATTATATATATATATAATTCGTATCAATTTGGTAATACTGTATGGGTGGGGAGGGATCCCCTACGGAAAATAAATAGAATATATAATATATATATATATATATATATATATATATATTAGAATGATATATCTAGAATAATCTATGATATAGATATATATTTAAATGTGTACACTACACCATGTGATGTTCCAGCAATGCCACAGACAACATTCCAGTACACATGGACATAAACTGGGAGATTTCTTGTTGCTAAGACTACCTGTACAAATTAAAAGGATTATGGCTGTCTGTTACACAGCTGACATGTTTCAATGGAGCTCCCCTTAAAAAGAACTTACCCATAGGGTACAAAGAGTGCAATATAGGACAGTGAGAGTGGGATGCAATGAGGTGGTGCTCTACCAAGGCAACATGAGGACAGTCTGGCAGTTTAGTCATGTCCATTTCATTTCAAAGTTTTTATGTGGTACAGTAGTCTCCATGTATAGGAACACCTCCTAAGAGAACACTTCGCCTAAGGGAACACCCTTGTGGTGAAACTGATTTTTCCCCATTGTAAATGCTCCGCCTAAAAAGAACAGGAACTGAAAAGAAAACATTTTGGCACCGCTAGCGATTTGTTCACTGATACAGTACTGTTTTGTAACCTGATAACTCACCACCATCAAACTTAAATTCAAATGGTTTATTTAATCTTTTCAAATGTGACTTGTCATTACAAGAGTGTCTTGAGGCACATTGATTGTTTTTTTTAAGTCTTTTCAGAACCGCCATCATATCGCAGCCTCGCTTTGTGTTCTGATTTCCACGAGTGCACTTAATCGCTACAAAATGGCATGTAAGCAAACAGCAAAATGCGCTGCTGTTTCTCTTGCTACAAAAAATTGGAAATTGTACGAGCTCCTGAAAAAAAAAACCTAAAATCAGACACAAGCCGCCAAGAAATTTGGTGTTTCCCGTTCAGGTGAGTTGCTTCACCATTCTGTTAAATAATTTTGTGCATGTCTTGAATATTGCTCCTGTATATTCATAATTACTCTAGAGCTGCTGCTGCATTCTTTTACGAGTATAGGTGTGCTGTGTTAATTTAGTTTGACACTTAGTTTATTAACATTAGTTTGTCTGTTACTATATTAAAATAGTTTATTAACATACACCTGCCTATTGCTTTTCTCTTACGTATTCTGTTCATTTTAAATGAACACGTGTCATGACAAGCGATAAGTATTTATTGATTGATTTATATTGTGTCTGGTGGTCAACTCTGTCTTAAAGTACAGGAGAACACTAATCCTGCTTCCCGAGAGGTGTCCTCTTAGCCGAAGACTACTGTATATTAAAAGAAATCATAACATATCAGGTGATATAGAGCTGGACTTTAGGTTGCTATCTAGCTATCTATCTATCTATCTATCTACCTATCTATCTATCTATCTATCTACTATGTTGCCAACAATCTTCTAATCTACCAAAAGTTAAATCTGATAACAAGATAGATTTTCAAAATGAAATACAAGAAAAGCAGTAACTGCTGTGAATCTTCTCCCTTAACTTAGAAAAGACAATTGGTCCCGGAGTTATGAAAAAAATAACACTTGATAAAACTTTATTTTACAATATCTCATGATGGTTAACCTCAGTCAACCATGGTAGGGCACCACTGAACGATCATTTGGCACTTCATTAATCTTGGGTTTCTAGGCACAGTGTGAAAGAGTCAGTTTGGTCAAACCTTCCCCATGCATTTTGTATAACAGTTTAAACTCTGTTGGAAGCTGGTGGGACTCCTGCCATTTGGTAGTGAACTTGGTTCCCTTCTTGTCGTAGTAGTGGTAAGGCAGGTCTTTCCCTGTGTTGGGGTCCCACCCAAATGGCCAGAATCCGTACAGATGGATCTCCTCACACATTGAAGAGGCCAACGTGTACATAAGAATGCCAGTACTTAGACGTTTAGGAGCTAAGTGTTTGGTCTTCCAGTACCTGTGAAACATCAAACACTCTCGTTAGGTCAGAAGAACGGAATTGTGCACAGTATTTGTAATGGTTTGAAATGTATTTTCAATACCTCAGTTTTTTTAATAGTATACCGTAGCTCTTACAAGGTAATATGCAAATAGCATATTCTAATATGCAAGTATTCTACTTTTTACTGCTCTATAACACAATTTTAACTGCAAGTAAAGGTGGCTAAAATAAAGCCAACTACAGTTATAGTGAACTTAAAATGTATTTTATTGTTTTTTTATTATTATTTTATTCACTTTACTGAAGTTTAACTGCCCTTTGGTCATATTGTTATTACAATGCAATAATATTTACATCTGCTTTTCACACAACCAATTCTGGTACGATGCACAAGCATAGTTATTCTCTTAATAATAGACATTAATGTAAGAGAATAGGTTTAATACGGTGGTCTCTTATCCCCAGTAAGGAAATCAATTATAGCTATAGTCTACATCATGCCTTAACTTTTTTTTTTTTTTTGTATTTAAAACCTGCCAAGTGATTCATTTTAATAGGATTGCAAGTGGTGTATCTGTGGTTCTTATATTGTGTAACTGGGTTGACACTGAAAACCTTAATTTTTGTAAAAAATTACTCATAGCTTAAGGCAATGTATGTCATTGCTGTCAATGTATCACAAGTGCTGTATTTTCATCTGGTGTCATGTCAGATTAGAACACTCTTATTAAAATCAAAGGGCACACACATACTTTAAAAAAATTAGAAATATAAGGTAATAGTGCTACATCATGTTAGAGGGTTATAATGTCACAGACACAATAAACTATCAGTTCTGATTAACTTGCAAACCATTTCAGTAAAATTGATGCGCTTACAATTTCAGATGCATCATTGCAAACAAAAACTAATTTGTAAGTTAGTAATGTAATTATACTGTTAATACCCGTCATTGTGTAGTTGCGCTAAGATTACAAATGCATCATCAGGTAATAAATAGTTAAGCAAAACTTTCTCCCTGATTTCAAACATTTACAACACAATATTCTTTATAGGGTAATAACCTAGTTGTTATCATTCATTTGTTTAGTATTGACCTTTTGACTTGATGTCACTCCCTCAGTAATAAATGTAATTCGTGGTCCCTAGTTTCAGTTATACGGTACAACAGTAACTCTGAAATAGATTCAAACACTTAAGAGCATTATAGATAGCTTGTAGTTAAGGTTTTCTGCACAGGTCCATGAGCAAACATGGTATACAAGCAAAGGGAGGAAAGGGAGTGGCTCTTACCTATTAACATGCTGCATTATATTTCCTGGCCAAGCCAACTTCACTTTTAACTGTCCCTTGTGCTCCACAAAGAAATCTACCAGGGTTCTGGTAACTGTTGCTGATGTATGAAAGAAAAAAGCAGGGATCCAAAGAATGGCCCCATCCAGCTTTTTCAGACTAAGGAAAAAGTTATTGCGGTCTTGGATGGTAAGAAGGTTGTTATAGTACTTTTCAAGGATACTAGGGTTAAAGGTTGTGAGGTTTGTCTTCCTTCCAACATCTTTTTGGAAAACCTCAGTCGGGGCAAAGTTGCAACGGAAAACAAAATCGGCTTTATCTATTTCAGATCCGCACTTGCTTCCTGTGAGGATCCCACTGTTTCCTACCACAGCACAGACATTGTAATGCTTGTTCATTACCGGAGATGCATCAGGAAGCAGAGATTTAAAGTTATTGCTAATGGAAAACACATATTTATGGCTGGAATAGTCATAGTGCATCAGCTGTCCAACTCGAATTCCACCCTTGGTCAAAGTGAAGTTTTTTGCCACATCAATGTAGTGAAGAATTTCTTTCCTAAAACAAAATGTATATAAAGATATGTATAAATGTTAAGTTTTACTCATGTTATACTTAAATGGCATATACAGTGCCTTGCAAAAGTATTCAGACACTCTCACAGTTTTCACATTTTATTGCTTTAAGCTTGCAGTCATGACACTGTGAACTAGGAATTAATATGTGTTATAAACACAACCTACTCCACACTCAAAGCAAAAACAAAAAGACAGAAGTACACAGATAATCAATATGAACTAAAAATGGAAAAGTCATGATTGCATAAGTATTCAAACCCTTTTAATTAATTCAGGTGCAAAAAATGGCCTTAACGAGCCACAAAATAAGTTGAATGGCCTTTGTCTGTATGCAATATTAGTTGTTCTCATGATTTCAGAATAAAAACACCTGTCTCTGTGAGGTTTCTTGGTCAGGTAGTGAATTTCAAGCAAAGACTATGAAGACCAAGGAGCTTTCAAAGCAAGTCAGGGATAAAGTCATTGAAAAGCACAGATCAGGAGAAGTATCGAAAAATATCGAAGTCTCTGAACATCCCTGTGAGCACAGTCTACTCAATCATCAAGAAATGGAAGGTGCATTGTACCACACAGTCAATGTCTAGATCAGGCTGTGCCTCCAAACTGAGCAGCCGGGCAAGGAGGAAACTGGTGAGGGATGCCACTGTGAGGCCAACGACAACTTTGAAAGAGCTACAGAGCTCAATGGCTGAGATGAAAAAATGTGCATCAGTCAACAATATCCAGAACACTTCACAAAAGTAGCCTGTATGGCAGGGTGACAAGAAGGAAGCCATTACTAAAAATAAGCCCTCTCAAAGCCCACATGGAGTTTGCAACAAAGCACCTCAGTGATCCTGCATAAATGTGGCAAAAGGTGTTGTGGTCAGACAAGACCAAATTGGATCTTTTTGATCTAAATGCCAAGTGTTACGTTTGGCACAGACCCAACACAGCATATCTCCCAGTCAGCACCATCCCTACACTCAACCATGATGGTGGCATCATCATGCTATGGGGATGCTTCTCCTCAGCAAGGACTGGAAAGCTTGTTAGGATTGAAGGAAAAATGGAAGGAGCAAAGTATAGGCAAATACTATAGGAAAACCTGTTTCAGTCTGCTAAAGACTTACAACTGGGGCAAAAATTCACCTTTCAGTAGGACAATGATCCAAAGCACAAGGCCAGAGCTACACTGGAGTGGCTTAAGAATAAGAAAGTGAATGTCCTTGAGTCGCCCAGTCAAAGTCCTGACATGAATCATACTGGGAATCTGTGGAAAGAATTGAATACTGCTGTCCATAAGCGATCCCCAAGCAACTTGAGAGAGCTTCAGCAAATCTGCCAAGAAAAATGGGCACAAATTGCACCAAGCTGTTTTTCACTTTAGTTTTTGCTGACATTTAATGTAACTTATCTTATCTTAGAAGTCTTCAGTTTGAGCATTCAAGTTTTGAATAAAATATTAAGTTTAAAAAAATGTGTATGCATCATTTTGTAATTTCACAAAATTGGACACCATAGGAAGGGTCTGAATAATTTTGCAAGGCACCGTATATAAGCAAAAAATGACTATTAACACAATGGGCTAGATTCATCAGCACATTTGTTTCAGAAAAAAATGCACTCTATAAAGATAACAAGCCAGAAGTAAACAATTTGGACATTTAATGTTGGGGCTTGTAGGTAGTCTTAATATGTTTAATTTGTTTTAGAATTGTAATGAATTAAATTTTCTTACAGAAAAAAAATCCTACAGAAAGAAAGTCTTATATTGCCTCATTCATTAGCCAAATAAAATTGCTGGTGCTGACCAGAAACCTTAAATTTCCAGATGTAATTTGTCTGAAACTGATAATTTTGGAAAAGTGGAAATATAAAATCTGACTGTGGCTGATGTAATGGAATATTTCATTGAGCTTTACAATGAGTGCTGTCATGCTAAGATCACTCTCAACACACTTAGAAATGACTATGGTGCATACTTTGCATAAGGTTTATCTGTTGTGTTTTGTTATGACTTGTTCTAGACAATTTTTATGCAAATGATTTGTATCTTTTTCATCTAGAATGGAAGGTGATGCCTTACCTCCCTTCTCACTGCTACTCCTGAATGGCCTACTGTACAATGAGGCAGGGTTCTGGGTTTACAGAAGAGGTGTAACAGCACCTCCCAGTCTGAGAAGCAACTACTTATAAACCTGAAGCAGTAAATACAAATGTAAATCTGCTAAGGGTTCTAACATAAAACACTCAAACTGAAAATTTTGTGTCTTTCTCTTTAAAAGTTGGGAGTCTCTGGACTTGTTTTGATAACACTATGTAACACAATTTTTGTTCCTGGGTAGCAAGTGTTATTTCCTAATTGCCTAATTGCTTAAGATTTAGAAGTGAGTAGTTTTTCGAGATTTACAATTATACTGTAAATTTACAGTATAATCATAAATCTCGAAAAACTACTCACTTCTAAATCTTTTGTAGTCATTTTTGTATTACTTTAGTATAAATACATGTTAATTTGGATTCATATGTTGTTTTTTTCTGACTTTATGTGAACGAAAAGACACATATTTGCCCGTTTTCTCATTGGAAATAGTGATATTTTGAAATATCATTGTCCTGGTCACAAAAGTAAAGTTTGTGGGGAATAATAGCCATTTTCTATACTTTTGAGGCATAAGCAATTAGGAAATAACAATTACTACCCAGGAAAAAAAAAAAAAAAAAAAAAAAAAATTGTTACATGGTGTAATCATTGTAGTTATGTGTGTGTTGCTCTTCTTCACCATTCCATTCAAAACATTAAAGTGCAATGTTGGACTAACAGGACCAATTAGAATAATTGCAAACATAATACAAATGTAAAAAATCAATAAAGATGGCATTTGAAGCTATCAATTGTTAAAAGTTTTGACATTATTACTGGGTGCAGCCATGTAGTGGTTTCACCACAGCCAGTAATTGACAGTGGGTGCTCCTGGGTAACAGAAATCATGCAATGAAATCTTTATTGATATTTGAGAATTTTCAATCCCATGAGATTAATACTAATACCAATCAATGCCACCCAACACCCATGACTGTGAGAATTCAACATATGGGACACTTACATACATATTGACAAGGATTTAAACTTTTGATGTGGGTAGTCAATACTGCAAAGCACAGGGTAATCAATATGTTCACTGAAGTTCTGATATTTCTAGTCACTTTTTCACTAGGGTAGATTTCAGAAAATGTATTGTATGTCTTTCTTAAATTCAAGTGAAGTGACTATATAAACCCATTTATTATGAAAATGTTTGCACCATCATTGGTGTAATATATGCGTTTTAGTGTTCTTTGAGTATTTGTGAATTTCAGTTGACCATCAAAAGATGTTATATTATTATCTAAACCATGATTTCTATCTTCTACAAATTAGCAATAATAGTCTATATTATATTAATCAATTTAACTATAATGACTGGATTCATACAAAATGGCCTCACCTTTGCTGTACAAAAGCAGTTTTATTAAATTTCCATTTAGATGTCTTGTCTTGCAGTTCGTCATTTAGAGCATTTGTGAGTGGTATGAAAGAAGGGTCCAGAAACTTCATTGCAAACTGTGACCTGAAAAAAGAGCACATTTATTTTCAATTAGAAAGGACGCATCCAATGATAACACTGAAAGACTGCTGTTAAGTGCACTTCTAATCAATGGCACCCAGCTTAATGCAATCACTTTAAAAGCCAATTAATTCACTTGTTTAAAATGTTGGCCTCATTTGCCATTTGTTATTATTCCCTCTGTTCTTTCCAACACACTGTTCCTCTGACAGATATTATCCTAATATAACTACACATAAAGACATGATTCCCAGTACAATTTCAGTTTAGCATGTAAACTGCATATCAATTAATACATGTTGCAGCTTTTATTAAGTATATTCTGAAACAACATTTGTTTGCCGAAGGTAAGCATTGCAATGTCTCCAACAGTAGGCAAGCACCGTCAAGGCTTTTTTTTTTTTTTTACATACTGAATAGTTATGCATTGCACCCTGTGATGCTGCATACATATTTTCTGATCTGTTCTGTTGTTATTAATGTATTTTTAGGAGATCGTTTTTCCCATCCTTCTGTCCATTCTATATTCTCTGATCCTACAAAATGTCTTCCTTTGGTAAAGGTGTAAAGAACATGAGATGTTGAACATTTACGTGCGGGTACTGTAAATCAGCACCCTGGACAGCTATCTATACTAACAATGGCGTCAATGCAGATGTGCTCGAAAGTGCAGGCCACTGAGAAAGTGTGTTAGCTCAACTTATGCACAAAATCAACACGCAGTAAAAGCCATCTGGTACTATTTGTATTTTTTTTAAAAAAAGACAGAAATATAATAACACATACAATAATTGTATTCTATATTTTAAGTATAGTTTAACAGCAAAATACCATTATTATTATTATTATTATTATTATTATTATTATTATTATTATTATTATTGTTGTTGTTGTTGTTGTTATTAAATAAGTTAATACATAAATAAATAACGTTAATTGAATAGAAAGCACGTAAACATACAAATAAAATGACAGGGTCTGGCAGAGGTATATAAAAAAATGTATATTTCATAAACTGTTTTAAATACGCAATCATCATGATTACAATTCCTATTTCAAGCTATATTTTGAACAACGCAGCAGAAAGCAAGGCGCGTGCGCCACTAGATATACCTGTGTTTTTTTTCTGAAGGCCTCTTGTATTCTATGATGTACGACTTGTTTCAAGCAATACCATCGTCGCCTTATGAAAAATTATGTTTTTTTTTTTTTTCAAGGCTAATGATTGCAAGTAAAAAAGATATGCTATCAACGGCAGCTGTGTGTTGAAAACCAAAGCAATCACTGCATTACATAAGCATGCTGAAAACATCCAGTTAAATACACATTCTAGATAAACATGCATACTTACCTAAATCCAGCATGAAACATATACATTCGAGGACCCCCCGAACCTGCATATTTTGGGGTGGTGAAGATATTATCTCTTTTGATTGACACGTAGCTGATTAAGGATAAAATAAGCAAAGCGACGCTTAACATTACCAAACCTAGCGCGTTAGCTATGCGGACCATCTTGGCTTATTCTCATTACCGAGACAATACAGGTCAAAAAGAAACCAATCGCGCATCCATTAATCGCAAAAATATATATTTTAAAAAACCCTAAAAAAACATGAAGGCGGTCCTTAAAATATAAACGTGTAGCTGGATTTCAGAAGAATTCAAAATGGAGGGCTTGTATGAGCTGCAGTTATTGAAATGGCAGCTGGTTGCGTTGGTGATACGTCTTTGCTCAGATGCCCCCTCATTCTCGAGCACGGCTCCAGACAGAGCTGCCATCCCTTCTCCCACCCTGCAAGATAAATGTGATTAGAATAATGCCTCTATTCGATTCAAGCCACTGGATTTAATTAATTAACTAACTCTGCCGGATATTTAAAGGGGACATAATCTTTCACTGAAAAGAAAAAGTATAAAAGCTGCAGCTTTCGTCTACAACAATGAATTACATGGTGCATAAATGTGCATGTATATTATTGCGTGCAGAATACATTACCATTGTTATGAGGTCGCTTTCCTGTGTACATAAACATCAATCAGTATGCGTGCATGCCACAGTGCCTTAGCTGGTGAACCTCCTGCCATTGTCTGCCCCCCTCTCCGCTCCCCGCCTGCAAGAGGTCTCCTTAATTTGCTATCGCCCCTGTAAAAACTAGCATTACATTATTTGTATGTAATATTTGCAAGCAGACTCACTGGTAAAATTAAATCAGTCTGCTGCCTTCAAACACTGTGTCACAGTAATAATAATATGTGGCTCCTTTGGTTCTTTATTTTAAAGGGAATCCCCTCACCCAGCCCCCAGCCAGTACCGGCATGGGTCGCGAATAATATATAAGCCAACTGCTTAATTAAATAACAAGAACGTTAGCACGTCTTCGTTGACTTTTAGAATGAAGGTGTTATAGTAAATAAGCATTTCATATTAAAAAAAAACAAAACAAAACAAAAACAAAAACAAAAAAACTTTGTACCATAGGCTACTAGTTTGCATGCTTTGTGTTTAAGACGTTTGCAGTGTCTTTGCAGTCAAAGCATGTTACTGGCTGCAAAGCATGTGAGTCGTGAAGAAAATCAGCTGGTTGGTTATGATATGACCTGTGCCAGACCACAGGGAATGCTTTCTAGGAGATGTTTATCTGTCAATTTTGCACACTTGAGACCTATATTTTCATCCCCCGCTACAGTGGCAGTCGCACGTCACACATCTTACATATATCTGGATAATCACTATCCAATTGCAAATAAACTTGGTATTAACATTATTTAGTTTAAGTCATTGACAATATCAGATTCTGAAGATATATGGGGACGTCTGTCTGTCCATATTTCCATCCAACTGTATGTGACTGTAGCAGGGGTGTTCTGTTAGGTGTGGGTATCCGCTGAGAAACGAAAGAGACACAGAAGGTTTGTAGTTGAAACACCTCTCAGCTGTTGGGGTTTTATTAAAGCACAGGTAGTGGTAGGTGGCGCCACTAAGGTACCAACAATGGCAGTCCTAGTGCGGACGGACATGTACACAAGTGTACATAGTTACAAAAAAGGAAAAACAAACACAATGTATAAAACAGCTAAGAAAACAACTAAAGGGGAGTTCCCACTCTAGGAACCTTCTCCCTACACAAACTAAATACATTTGTGAAATTAATCCCTACCCTATAATTGTAGCAATTGTCCCGGTTAAATACGCGCTGATAATCTCAGTCTTGGTTCACTTTCCCTAGATATCCACACAACCACGAATCTCCACACTGGTAAACAAACCACAAAACAGCAGAGAAGAAAGAAATAGGCTTTTCAGCTATGTTTAAAGGCATGTGGTCAAAGTTAGTTGGTAATGTTTCAAATTAGGCAGGGAGGGAATTCTAACCTCCCAGCCATGCCAAATCTAGCAGACACTTTGTTTTTACAAAATTATGCAAATGCTATTTTCAAACAAAACAAAAACATTTTTTTCTTTGTAAACCTCACCACAAGTATATTATTCACTCAGACCTGCCACAGTCACTCTTACATTTTTCACACCTGTCAGGATAACTGCTTATCCAATTGTCACAAAACTTGGTATTAATATTATTTAGCTCATGCTATTGAGAGCTTCAGTTTCTGGGGATATAATGAGTTGTCACTTTGTACATTCATCCATTTGTCTGTATTTCCATTTTTACATATACCTTGAGAATCACTTTTTATATTATGATTAAACATTGTATTACTAATTCTTATTCTTTACAATTCTGTACATACAGTTGATATATGGCATGATCATCAACTTTTTCATCATACTGATCGCTCTAATATTGGGGGATGTATGCTACTGACATAGCATTTGTGGCATAATCACTAATCGTCATTTTCTCCTGTTAAATATTTTTTTTGCTGCTTTGCTTGTATTTTATACTTCAGTTTGGACTATACTAATACTTCAAAGAGAACACTACAGAGGTAAACATCACTGTTTCTTTGCAACGCTTTCTGGTACAAAGTCACTTTCTGTGCTGTAGTTTCACTCTGTGGCTGTGGTATATCACACATGAAGTGATTAGATGTGACCTACTACACAGGAAGTAATAAGATACCAGGAAAAAAACAGCTTTCTGACATCATGCAGCTTGCCCTTTAGCAAATGTCATGGCTAGTTCCCTTAAGACGAAAGAAACTTAATGCAGCATGTGAATAATAAACAATTACTTTATTTTGTACATATATGTCCAATTTCATTGATATAATTGAGCTTCTTAAAGTAGGAGGAGTCTGGGGGCAATTTCCTGAAATTGATAGGCTCTTTCCACTTACGGGAACTAGACTCAACTGGACTCTTTCATGTAAGAGGTTGTTCAAATGGAAAACAAAACATGTTTAACAATATAAAAGCATAAATTATGATGCTTGTTCTTTAGAGATTCCAAAGTACTATATTGAACAAGTGTAGGGGTGTTTAAAATGTCTGCTGAGACTCAATAGTAGCTAATAAGAATGGTGTCAATATAACTGTAACTCCCCATACACAAGTTAATTCAGTTCAGTTCCCAGACCACTGTAAAGTGGACTGGGCATGCCTGTCAATGAGATGTTCTATCCCAATAGATATGTCCTGCATACACATCAACATGAACTGTATGGAAGCTGGCATATTTGTCCTTTTGTGATTATACTTTCATCTTTAGAACAAGATATGGGTTATAGGACACCAAACATCTGTAAACATACTGCTTTATTGTTAGTATTTAAATTTACGGCATGCAAACAATGAGTGCCTACTACAACAGAAAATGAGCTTGAGCTGCGATTCACAAGTATCATCAATATGAGCAACCAGGCTCTCTTAACTGACTTCTTATATGAGTAATCAGTCTCACTAGCACTTTCCTTTCTGCTGCCACACATTCCCTTTGATGTGTCATGGCTTCCATTACATGAGAGTAGATGTTGAACTTCATGCTGACTGGAACTCGGCTCTCGCCAAGATAACCACCAATTAAGATGTAGCTTTGCAGTAAACTAGTGTGATCCATCTGCATCTCCATCCATTTGCATTGTTTTCCATCTGATGATGTAGATATCCTTCTGTCTGGTGTTGATTGCTGAAGTGTAATGCTGGCTCCAGGGATCAGCTCATTTTGCCTCCCTAGCGCATCAGTACACAACGGCTGCGATGCTGGCCCCAGGGATCAACCCAGTGCAGTCTCCCCAGCACATCAGCATGATTGAGCTAAGTAGGGTACATTTCTGTGGCTTTCAAGTGGGCACCTTTCATCCTCTGTGTTTCGTCGACTAGCCCACGACACCTCATTCTGGCGTCCATCACCCCCCTCCATCTCCCACTCAACTCAACCCGGCTTACTTACCTGTACATCAGCATTGCTTTCTTTCTATTGTGCTTGAGATCTCCATCCAGAATCTTTCCGTCTCAACCACAGCCAGTTGCTGCTCTTTTCTGCTGCTTCAGATAAGTTCTTCACTGTGCGATGCACCTCTTGGCCCCTGAACCCAACGTCTCTGAGAAACCGGGTTGTAGAGTGTGCCACAAATCCTCAACAACCCACCTCCACTGGGTAAACTCGGACTCTCCATCCTCACTGTTCAGCTTCAGCAGCTAGTTGAGCATACTGAAGTTTCTTCCTCTCATACGCCTCATCCACAGCATCTTCCCATGGCACTGTTAACTCTACCAGATGAACAAGGCGTGCTGATCCAGATCACAAGACAATGTCTGGTCGAAGGTTAGTGGTGACAATCTCAGGTGGAAAAATAAGCCGTTGACCAACATCTGCCAGCATCTTCTAGTCTCTAGCAGCTTCCAGTTGTCCCGAGCGAGGCTTTATTTTAACACCTTTTCTTGGTGGTTCCTCTCCTGGATGGAGGAATATTGTCTTTTGTGTGTAATGCTTTGATGGAACTAGTGGCAACTTATTGGTCAGGTTACACTTGCCTTCCAATGAAACTGCATAAACTTTTATTTCTGACACAGATCATCATTTTATTCCCACAGTAAATCTCAATCCACTCACCCTATAGCTTTCAATCCCAGGGTTTGTGTAGGCTTTCAAAGGATGACTAACCGAAAAGTGCTTAAGGTGGACACTGTAACATTACATGCACTTCTGTTTCTTCTTCTTTGTAAATATGGTCAATTTTCCAATGTACCCCGGGGCATTTTCAGCACAGTAACTCCTTTGCTCCTGATTGCCCCAGCCACAGCTTGCACAAGAAGTCTTCTTTTCTGAGGTCCTGCACATAAACATCTCAGTTTTGGATTTTCCTCTCTTTCTCAGTACCAGAGGTGTCTTCTCTCCAGCTATACCTATTCCCATAACAGAATAGCACCTTCATCGATTCATTCTTCTGATCTACTTTGTTCCTGTGTAGCTTAGTTCCTCTCCTGAATTCATAAAGACACTTTGTGCATTCTTCTTTCACATCACCAGCAGGACTCTAGTGCAGTGCTCTGTGTCTGCAGGCTATTTCTCTGTTTCTGTCTTTTGAAGATTCACAGGGTTTCAGGATCCAATAATTATCCTATGTTTGTTCACAAGACCAGACCTATATATATATATATATATATATATATATATATATATATATATATATATATATATATAATAAACAGAAACACAGAAATGTTTGTCAAGAAACATTTATTCAATTGAATTTAATTGGATTTCATTGGAGTAATTTGTATTTTTTTAAATTATTTGTATTTTCTGGTTTAATTTTCAAATGGAACACCACAAGAGCAACAAATAATCTGTTGAAATTCATTTTGATTTTCAGACTCTATTTAATATTGATCCAAGCGGCCTTTCAATTTATAGCCTTATCTTATATAAATGCCACCAGCTAGCTCTCAGAGACTGTACTCTATTTTATGCACTCTAGAAAGAAATGCAAGTGTTTAGATCCTATTAATGGATCCCACGTTTTTTGGAGTGATAGTAGGATCATAAAATAGCATTTAAGATTGTTGCAGGAAAGAGAGGTTAATTGTAGTTTCATTAAAGTGATTTTATTTGACTGTGAAAATGTGCAGTTGTCTCAGACCCAATGTGGTGGATTTATCAAGGTCTTCACACTAACAAGTGCAATTAAAACATTTTTTTTTACAAATTAAAAATTCTAATTGTTATGGACACAATTTTATTAAACTTGGTTATTTTTTGCACGTTTTGTAATATTCACAGTTATTCATTAAGCCTGATTTGCAAACAACACAATGATGCATTTGATCTTAATTGTCTAATTGTCTGTGGTTCCTCTTATGACTGCAGCTGCAAACAGCAGCTAGAGCAAAGCTAAACAACATGATGACTCCTGGTCAGAAGTTGACAGACTAGTGATAGGTTGCCATGTTTTTATCATGAGTACGCAACATTTGTATAATGTTGTGAAGAAATGGTATGGTATCATCACTGCAGGTAGTCAAAGCTTTGTCTGTGCAGATCAATACCCAGAACTCCTGTGGCAGAACAACAACTACAGTATATTCAATGGAATGGACAAAGCAGCAGCTTCACAGAAACTCGTGCATCTTCTCTGAGAGAATAGCCTTTCACCTATTAGTGAAGTGGTGGAGAAGCCCCCTCCAGCTGTACATCTTGGATTTCTCTCCAAAGGTCCTCTGAGTCTTTTGAGAGATCAGCTTGTTTTAATACTAGCTTTTTGAAATGGGTGTACATGATAAACATGATCAAGTATTGCCCAGAAACCTGCCTGCAATTAAGCTCACTTTGTTCTGTGGGACCTGCTGTCTGTGGCATGTTGATTGCAATTGTGTTTCTCCAGATGGTTGGGCTGATCTTATTCTTTGCTCAATGTAATGTACATGGGACTAGTCTGCATTGTCTAGTGGCGTCTTATTAATGCATTACTAGCTGTAGTAAGATTTCTATTGGAAGCAGTGCAAGTAGTAGTGGCTATTGGGGGGTGAGATAAGCTTTTCCTAACTTGTTGTATACTATGTTGTTTTAATGAATTACATTAATTACACTAAAACATTTCTAAAACACATGACAACTGACATTTACCGGTATCCTTTGGTGAAATAGTATCTAGAAACTGTTGAAACCAACTATGTTGCGTTAAAGGCTTTTAAAGGCTTTTATCACATCACAATTGTAAGATGCCTGCCTGGAGCTTTTCTTGTGTAAAAGTCTTTGTAATGCCATTTCTCATCCATTCTTTAAGACCTGGAACTCTATGCAAATGTTTTGCCCCTGTGGTCTTGTTATAACAGTGGGATGATGAGATCACAAGATAATTGAACTTGTGATCTTGGCATCACATTTTTTTCCTAATCTTCAATATTCAGAGACACCTCCACTAAAGTATGCTTTTTGTTTCAGTGACAAAGATCCTCAACATATATGTTCCAAACTTGAGGTGGAATGACTAATAATTTCACATAGCTGAGATAAAAATAGTAAAATCATGTATTTGTTAACATACTGTTTTGTAACACTTTGCTGTTTTTGCACATATGTTAAGACTGCTTAAATGTTTTAAAACTATTTATTAATGTTCTTAAGAGTAAGTTACTTGCTTATGGATTGCCATTACACCTTCACTTATGTCCATCTGAAACTACACACTTTTCAATTATTTCCCAGTCACATGACTTGCAATTACTTGGTATTTCTGAAGTCGACTATCTTTTCTATTGAACTAGTCAACTATGTGTCTGTACTCCTATTCATACACATAACAATTCTTTGAATATGTATTCTCTAAGATCCTATATATATGTAACTTCTGTAAAAAACAGATTTGGTACAATCATCTTCACAGTCAAAGCTGCTTCCTCTTGAAACAGCTTACCTCCTGAACATAAAACAATCTTACAGCCTGAATCTGGAGTCTCCACCATAGATGGAGTCATACCACCTTAGAATCCGATCTTATCTCTTCTCAGAAACTGAGAAAGGTTAAGCCAGCTCAGTAAATGGATGAGGAATCCCAGGTCATTTAGAGTTCCTGATTTGAGCAGTTCATTTATCATTGACAGAAGCATTAATTGGACACCTCTGTTGACACATATTTTTTTCCCATTAAAGCTTAAACCATGTGGTACACTGGACGTGTTGCCACAGTTCTGCAGATTTTTCAAATCTGTTTCACTGGCAGTAATCAGTACTATTTCAACAGACTACCTGGGGTTATTAATTGTTCTTCAATTTGATTGTATCTTCAAAATCAAATTAAAGGGATGGACTTGAATCATATAGTAAGTGAAGGGCACCAGGGACGATATATTACCTTCATGAAATCCATTACACATTTTGACCATGCAGCCCAAAAGGTCTTTGTTATGTCATAGTAGATTCCTGTTTAACATCTATTGCAGCACGTTCACTAAATGTCTCACAGACACCATTCCTTGCATTATTACTAGCCATTCTCTATTGTACAGTGTCAAAAGCTTTTCTGTGGTCAGTGATGTGCATAAAGTGGTGACAATCAAATTGCCATGACTCTTCCATTAGCTGCCTTAGGTTAAAGATCTGGTCAAGCATGCCCTTGCCTCTTCTTAGGTGTGGTTTCATGCGCTTACTGAGATTTACAAAATCATTTGTTTTCATATGGTTGGGTATTGTAATGTTCTGAGCACCTTAGCATTAATACACACAAATAAGCATAATAACCACTTAAAATATAAAATAGCAATTATTTAAGAAATGGACGCAATGGACACATTTTGTCACAAGTTGTGGATTTGTGGTCATATTTTTTTCACTGGAGATCAACTTTTTTATTCAATTGGACTCAAGTGCATTTTGGGTACATAGAAGACTCATTACAGTCTGATAATGGACACCATTCTTTTCTGTCAATCAGTCTAAGATGGCAGTCAAACATTAAGGTGTCCAGATTAATCTTTGTTGGCTCATTTTCCTCAAGTAGAGTACCTCTGCTAATTTTATTGGTTGATATTCTCACTGGTGCTAATATATTTAAATTCAAACCAATCAAGATGTTCCAGTAACTGGGGTTGGATAGCACAATTTGAGGTATTTGAATATTTGAATATTTGGTATTATATATATTGAAATTGGAATTACTATATTTGGAGGAACTTAACCATCAAACTTAATAATACCTCACTGTTAGTCATTTTCTTCTCTAAAATTAAAGACACAAGACTGACCTAGGAATCAGATATAAAGTGTTCCTTGCACTGCAGCAAAACCAGGGCAAATGTTCTGAGGACTGAATAACATTTAATGCAGTGCAACAAAACAGTAGCAACCAAATACATTTTTTAAAATTAAATAAATATTATTAAAAATATTTTAATTTATTGTAATCACATTTCTCATAAATCTATTAAATTATTCCAATATTTGTTTAAAACATATTTTTACAACATTATTTAAAAAAAAAACAGTGTATTTACTAAAATCTCCATGTATTTAAACACTCAATCCTAAAACCTGAAACATTTTAGCTACTGACATTACAAGTTACTTTAGATTTCTTTTGTTTAATGAAAATCTTATAATTGACTTCCATGTGGCACTGTCATATTCTATACCGCTAATAAAGCATTAGCTACACTACTAAACTAAACTAAACAAAACTAAAATCTGTATAATTGCCCCAGTTACGGTTTGTCTCTAGAACCTTTTAAATCCATTCAACATAGAATATGATTTAATTGCTTTTGGAGCTTAAAGCCTAAAAGGTAAGCAAGCATTTTTAGCTTGGGGTTCAGCAATTATGTTGGGAACACCCGTAAAAGAATAATATGGACATTAAGCTGCTGAGAGGATTTTTGATGTGCAGTTTAGAGGTCAGTGGCTTCAAGACCAGTGTAGGACAAGCACCACTGGACACACTGCAGGCCAAGGGCTGCGGTTGCTTAGCAACCGAGTGACCAGGGAGCTCTGGCTTGATTGCACTCGCTTCAGATCAATTTCAGCACATGTTGAGCTGACAAGTATCAATCACTCTGACTCCCAATTGCACAGAGAAAGCTAATTCATTAAATGAGTACAGAAATAGACCAACAACAAATGGAAGTGAGTTCACACTATTAGAAACAGGTTAAACAGAGGCAAAAGCAGCATAAATCCCAGGCATGACAGGTTGATATTTTTGTGCGTGTGTCAATAGTTTTGTGATAAGTTTTTATTGTCATATAACCTCATAGTTTGAACCGATAATTAAATTGCTGGATGGATATTAAGGCTGAATTGTACAGTACATCTTGTGATGTTCATAGGAAAAACAATAAAACATACTGCTTCTAAGACAATTGAGATAAATTATACAAACAGTGGGGACCCTAAATGTTATTTTTATAACATATTCAAGTTGTCAGGTCCGACAATAACGTTCAGATATTATTTGGTAACTGTTTACACTAGTCCACAGTTTAATTGTCTATTCTTTCTGAACTTGAGTTTACCATAAGGTTGTACATTTCTGAACGTTTTAAAATGAAGAATACAGTCTTCTTTAAGAGTCCTTTAATCTTGCAGCCATTGGTCTTGTGTGGCAGCTTTTTGTTTAATGTTAAGCAAAAGACAATGCAATCTTTGGCATTATATCCAATCTGTGGTACAACTGAGAGGGATCGAAATGGCATTCTGTTCAAAAGAGAGGGTGCAGAGCTCATCAATTAATATTAATATTAGAACTGGGTACAGAGAAGTTAGAAAATGAAATGAGAAATTATACTGCATTGACTAGTTTTTCATTTATTTTTATTTGTATTAAATCTTACAAAAATTGCTCTAATGCACTATATTGTTTAAAAAAGCATGTCTTTTGAAATACTTGTCTATGTACCCATGAGCCCAATACAATTACTAGCTTAGCTGGAAAAAGTGAATATTAAGTAATATATATTCTAAATCAGTACATTCATGTTCTCCCTTTTCCCCAGTTAAATTCAGTAGGACATTTCATTGTCCCTCTGGGTATCTCTATACAGTACCCTCCTAAAGTAATCTGAATAGACAGGGTTGTCAAAAATGATTAATTTACTCATTACCTTGTGCATACCTAATTTACAATATCCAGAATCAATATTTTCAGATTTTCCTTTACAAGTTTTAAAGAAATTCTGTATAACACTACAATCCATCAGTACATGTTGCAGCTGCTGTACCAAACAATATGGAATCTTAAGAGTTCTCTCTGGAACATTTATTCTGTTAAGGTTCCATTTAGAACAACTCATATTTAAAGAAAAGATGAGACCACATTCAGGTATATAAAGGATCACATTATGGAATAGCCTCTGTTGTTCTGTATAATAATGATTCTTTATTGAACCTTAACAAAATAGGCCCCAGATGAAGCATTAAAGAAACCTATGGTTATGCAGTCAAATGAAGCATCATTCAAAGTAGTCCTAGATGTAATCTGGATCCTGGGCAGTTCAAAGGAAGCTGCTAGATTCCTTTCTGTATCATCAAGTCATTATACACTTGTTTTTTATCAATTTGCCCTGTGCTAATATAGAGAGTGCTCCTTTGTGTAATGTTGATGCATTCTGAAGTGCAGGATTTGGTAACATCGTTTAGTTGAGTGAGCACCACCACATATTTGTGATGCATTTTTGAAAATGACAAAGCTTTGAAAACCAGGCTATGTATTCCAAGTGGAACAAGCACTGTGCTCAGCAGCCAAAATGTCTTCACATCTGGAGCACAGGGAAGGGGATCCGGTGGTTGCCATGGCGAGCCCACATTCCTGGTTTACACATGATGAAGGAGGCTTGTAACTGGGAACTAAAGGGTCTACATGCAAAAAAATAAAAATAAAAATAAAAACAGCTGCAAAATGTGTTGGTAGATGGATGAGAAAGCATGAGTATTATCCACAATTTCAGGGAATCTGTGTCGAGTACGATCAAACCGGTGTTAAAAAGTCAAGGTGAATATTGATTTGGGATATTATAAATTATCTGTGCGTAATTATAAAGGAAATAAAAAAAATCTGATTAATTACCAGTATGCCAATAAATGTTGTGTTCAACTTACAATGAGGAGGGCACTGAATGTGTATGGGTGATTTATATACGTATATATCTATGTCTGTCTAGCACTATAGCCCATATACATAAAGCATACACATTTTATTTAAAAAGCATTAATTTACCAATAAAGGTTTTGCAGTCCTATTCATTTATCATGCATTTTTACATACCATATTTAGCTATATAACCAATAAAACCCATCAGTCATTAAACCCCAGTTAAAATATTGCCTATTCTTGTGTGTAAAAAAAAAATAGCATTTTAAATGTGCTTTCAAAGGCTTCGTTAATGTATAGCTATTGAGGAAAGTGATCATTATTATTAATGGCAGCAAAGATAAGCATGTGATAATAGGGTTTCTTTTTATATCCTGTGTAAGTCAAGGGATCAAGGATGTAAATGTTTCTTCAGAGAATATACATGAGTCATAGATGCTGCATTTACTTAAGCTGACTCAGGTCCAACTGATTGCGGAGATTCTTATCATTTTTCAGGTAGAATTTACACTGCGGTTGTGCCCTGAGCCGGCTTAGGTCCGAATGCACACACATACCATCTACAGTAAATTACAATATGTGCTCCGTGAAGTCATAACGACCACTGAAGGAATGATGAGTTTTCCCCTCCCCAAACCACAAAGGCGGAAGAGGCAGAATGGCTTTTCAACAATTTGTCTTTAGCTGGCTGTTTTTAGGACAGCTGAGAGTTGGCCATGAGTGTTTGCACTGCAGAAAAAAGACCTGAGATGGCCCAAAGCCATCTTAAAAACGGCCAGTGTAAACGCACCAAGAAAAACTCAAGACTTCTTGTTGGCTTGTCAGTCATTATATTTAATAAATATTGTTAATGACATTCATAAGTAAGCCATTTGATGAGTGCAGATTACATGAACATTTAGCAAGTGTCAACTTCATAAATATTTAACACCAGATCCAACATTTCAAACCTGTTGATGGTATTCAGGTCAAATGTCCTATAATAAATAGATGGGTTATGAAAAGTTCAATTTAAGCAGCAAGGGATTGAGAATAGAATCTTCTATTTCTATGTTACAACTATGTAGGAAAAACCCTTATGCTTGCATTCCCTTCTCAGCCAATTTATAGGAAATTCGTCTTCAACCACATATTCATGCATATAAATAAAGTGCTGTAATATTGGTTCCTTGGTTTTCCGATGTTCAGGATGACTACTGCATGTTTTAGGTGATCCCAAGCTACACGTGGCTTCCATCTTACCACCCCATTTAAAAAAAAAACGTCCAAAACCATTTGACAAAACTAATTAATTAATTAATTAATTAATTAATCTTTATGATTTTATAAATCATAATACCAGGAAACACAAGACAATTTTTTTTTTCTGACAACTTTTCAAACTACTAGTTGTTTGGGACATTTCAGTATTTTTCTGTACTGTAAAGAGGTAAGGCACCAATGTCAATGCTTAAAAATGTCAAGACCAACTAGTTGCTTCAGCAGTTACCTGATGCAGGACTTAAACTCAAAATGCTCTTGAGCCACTGCTGAAAGGAAAGAGGACATATACTGTCCAGAAATTCAGTTAATACAGATGGGTCTTCATAGATTCCAAAACCTTCAACCTGCCACCATTATAAAAACATATAGCACTTTAACCAACCTTAACCTATAATGCAAGGATGCGATGGGGAATGTTCTAATCATAAATTATTAGTATTTAAAATGTTTCATGGAGACGGTAACACGTTGCAAAACAGCTAATAATCGGTGCCTGCCCCATCTACTAAGAAATAATACAAATTAAACCTCATGGATCACCTTAGCCAATAATCTTACAGGAGATCTGAGGCAAAGTGGCTGAGTGGAAACAGGTGCAGGAGTGATGCAGTGCAGTAATGAAACAGACAGAGCCTTGTAATCCAGTTTGGAAAGTGATTTTTATTTATATCCAGGTCTGGTAACCAAAACAATAATCCCTTGTTAATACACAACAATGTACAAACAATAAACAATAAGTATCCGACTCACAATAAAACCAACATGGTTGCCAGACCTGGGTGAGTCCAATAGTGCTTGTGGTGGGTGATACAGTTTATTTTGTGATAGTAGTGCAATGCTGTTCTGGCAGCTCCACAATTGTGTTAGCCGTCTAGTGATTTACAAACAAGAAGAATTACACACAGACAAACAAACAAAACACTCACGATACTGTTTCAGTAGTTACAGGGTCTCTCACAGTCCTTCTCAGTTCATTAATACAAAACCAATGCGAAGGAACAGATTGCGATTCTCCGTCCCCTTGGTAAACGAGTGCAACAGCCTCTCCAATCTGCGACTGCCACGTCGTTTCTTTTCTGTGTCAATGTGTTATTGCAAGGGAGCCATGTCCCCTTTCTAGCCCTTCCCTTGAACCCTGGGAAAGAACTTTCAGGCCAGCCCATCCAGGGAACTCTGTTGATGCTGCTTAGCGCCCTCACAAGTCGAGAGGGAGATTTACACCCAAGAATCACTGTATTTCTGTCACAAGATCTTACAGGGATATTAAAAAAAAAGAATGCAAAATAAATTTAAAAATAAACTATTTTGAATAAATGACTGAATGCTTTGCAATCTATGATAATTGATGAAGTCACAAAGACTGCAATAGGATTCCATAAAACAGACTAAAATTTGTCGGGTAAAATCGCTGTCATTTTTTTTTTTTTTTTTTTTTTAACCAAAGAATGGTTTTCATACCTAATGCAGGTGGATTTTAAAGAGACAATTACCACACACAATCTTATAGCTTACAACTATCTTCCAAATCACTAAATCATATTTAAAAATATATTTCATATTAAACTCTTGCTAGCCAGGTCAATAGAAATATGGGGTCTAGAAAGGCTGATCTGTCTAGACATACATATATATAAATCGAGTGAGCATAAAGAGGATTTTTACACAGATGTTCCTTTGCTCTTCTAATGAAGTGGGGCTTCTCTGAACAACACATAATATCACATAATCCATTCTTAGATCCTGCTACTTGAAATGTAGATAAGTATTACTCTAGCACATGTGGTGTTCACTTGAAATTCTATCAGTTCCACATAATCTCCTTTGGAATTCAAATTTATTTCATACAAAGGAGATACCTCTCAATGACATTCAAAGTAAACCTTACCAATTGTTTGTTGCGTGATTTTGCAATCCCCACATATTGTGGTAATCCTTTAACCCTAAATTCATTAAGTCACAATCACTTCAGTAAACACTTAAAACAGATATTACGTGTTTCTTTTTACCCATAGAAACATTGCATTCGGAACTACACTGGTAAAAGCAAAGGAAAGTGTAGTAAAGCACTGTGAAAAGTAGTCAACCATGCATTTTCCACAAATTTTACTTTCACTCAAAATGGTTTAACATGAACCATTAAATCCACAATTCAGAGATCTTGATTTTCATAACCTTGGTACTTGCATACTAAAGATAACTAGACCCGCCACTGATTTGATAATTAAAATCTAAGCTATTACCAGGTTTTAAAACAGAGTGTTTGAATGCTCAGAGCTGAAGCTTATGTCTGGTCACTTCTGCTTCAGATCTCAAAACCAATTGGTTCAAGAGAAGTGAAAAGAAGGGGTGACTGAATCCCTTGTAGGCTTTGGTCTGCTATGTGTGACAGGGGGTATTGCATGACTCATAAGGAGTCTTTTAACCTTCACTGAGATGCTGGTCCGAAAAAAAAAAAAAAAAAAAAAACAGTCTCCTGTATTTCGCATCTGCAAATTTAGCTTGACCTAATTCAAGTAATATGAAAAGATGATAAAATATTGATTTCTTTTAACAAATATTTGACAAGTAGACAGTGTCTGTCAACTGCAAAAACTGTAATCTTGACTCACGTAATTAGCAATTGAATTATATGTGAACCCTTGTGGCCCAATTTCTCATGCTGCCCACTGAACAGTGCAGGTGATCCTATTAACCTCATGAGAATGAAAGTGAATGTAGCTTTATTCATAACTGATCAAATATTCTATTATTTTCACTAGGCTGAAAGTCAGGCTTCCAATTTTTTTCAGGCCACAGCTTCTTTTAAAATATTAAGGACTGTGGTATATTTGTGGTAATCACATAACTGATAACAGAATTAGTAGAAGTTCAAATAAAGGGTCAGCCAATTATGCTGTTATATATAAAATATGGGTATATCTAAGCAAATTGACCTTGACAGGTGTCAGTGAAGCTCCAGGTGAACCAATGGAAAGGTTCCTTCATATAAATAAAGGTTTGTGTCCACAATGTCAAAAAAAGAAAACAGCCTCAAAAGCCTTTTTTTCAGAATTTATCTGTAGAATCCTAGTAACAGGCTCTTTTTAACAAATCAGATAATAGAATGACCATTCAACTCTGCTGCAGCAAAGCTTTTACAGACAGATAATGCCAGACAGATTATGATGTATCATAATAAGAAAATGAGTAACAATGAATACTGGAGAAACAGAACTTTATTTGATAAAAGGCAATGGAAAAGTGAACAAATAAATAAAATGTAGTTTATCATTATATATGGCTAACACTTGTTTTCTATCTTGGTTCTTTGCTTTTTTTTATGATGACATAATAGCATTACAAAATAAACATTTATTTAGTAGGGAGAAGACCCCATTGAGGTTCTTATCATATTTTCAGAGGTGGTATATCCTGGAACCAGTATTCTTCAAAGCATAGATACATTAGCAGATAAGGGGTATAATATATAAACAATTAATATATAGGTAACATAAGTAAATGTTTGACAATAATTTAGATAAGATATAGCTTGTTTTCAATGGCATTTGAAATCTAGCCAGGAACCCTGGACTTTTTGAGATATCCTTGCTAATTAATTTTATTTTGATCCTCCAGGAAGAGTAGGCTGTCTTTATTTTTATTTTTTTCATGGGCATTCAAAACTACAGTGGTAATCAAAAACTGATATGTTGAGTGAGGCACCGAAGAAAGTCATAAACAGGGTTTGAGACCTCCTGAGGCCTCCTGGTCCCAGATTAACCCTGATGAACAAGGCCACACAGAATTCTAACCACATTTGTGTTTTGAACCAAGCAATGTGGAGAAGCCACTTCACAGCCAAAATACTGGTCCACAAGTTGTTTGAAGTATGCTTTTTATTGCTTTTTTAAATGATTGGGCTGGGAAGCAACATGTGCTTTGCTTTAACTTGGAATCTAAGCAAACAGCATTGGCGGAGATCTGGCAATGTGGTTGAAATGTCATGCTGAAATTCAGCATTCTTCAGAAGGAACCATGATTGATCGTTGCGCTTATTTTGGAACACACACTTTTGAAAAGGGCCTTAGGTAGCAGATAAATAGTTAGCCCTGTGGCTGAAGCCTGCCGAAGCAGTGTGATGTTCATTAACCTTCTCGCAGGTGAACACTAAGTCTCTGGAGCAGTATTTACTGCCTGTAATAATATTACCACTCTGTGCACTACACCAGTCTCTGAGTCATTTTTTCAATTAAAAAAGGGCCAATGCTCTATTAACCTTTTGCCTGCTACCAGCATTTTTCATAGGAACATTGTTTGGGAGATTGCTGCCCCTGTGTTAAAGTGGCTATATATTATTGTAAACTATCTCTATGTTTTCAATCATCACAAGAAGCCAGCTCTTCAAACATGAAATATCATATTTCAACTGAGATACAAATCATTTTTCCTGCCTAAACACTGTCTACTTTCTGGATGGAAGTCATAGCGGTTAAAATGTTTCCAGTTGGATTCATTTTTCAATAGTTTAAAAAATGTTTATCCTTAATGAATGAACTGTGATGTAAAAATCAGAACTTAACTGATAGGCACTTATATGTACAATAATCATTTTTTCATAAACTGAATACAATTTTATTTTTAATTAAGTCTATTCAGTGTATATGTCATCTTTTCAGGGTTTTACACAATTTCAGAATCTATGTTTTATTTGAACACCTGGACAAAAAGGCCATTTTATTCAGAAATAGACATGCAACCAAATAAAAAGGTTGTATTCAGAAAACATCAGAAGTATTGCATCTCTTCTTATACGATTTCTTGAATACCCACATGATGATAAACCTAGTAATATTTAGTATAATAGTATATTAAAGACTTGCCCCTGTTTTAGCGGTGAGGCAACATCTCTGCTTCTTCCCCTGGAGATTTACTTATGTTCTTCTGTCTTGAAGTTTCACTCCTCTTCCACTTACTTTCCATTGCAGCTGCATCTTCCTTTTAGGGCTCGATGAGTCCCATCACCTGGCCTTGGTTAACCTCTGACAGCTGGTAGAAGTTTCACTTTATATAGATGGTGGCTCCTTTCTATCCAAAAGGTGAGATTATTTAGAATTATGAGAAAGTTTGGTCTAGGTTGGGAGATGCTGGAGAAAGTTTTTTTTTTTTTCCCCCAGAAAAAAATGACATTTTTGGAAAGGTGGACTTAGTGCTCAGGAGAAAACAATAAAGTAAGTGAAAGGCAGTTAACCAATCAATACAATTGCTTGTACAGAATTTTCTTTAATCATGTTTTCTGACCATTGAAAACATCATACCCAAGGAGACTACTGCCCAAACTACATTGGTTTTGCCATATTAAGATAATGATAGTTTTCTGATCAATCCCATTCCGCTAAAAGTGTACTTAATTAACTAAAACCTTACAAAATATCCTTCAGGATAGATGTGGCAGAGCAGAGCTCTGCCCTTTATAAATTGGCAGGGATGGGGTTAAATTCCCCTAACTGCCTGGGTTTATTGTGTTCAGGTGGCTGGGGTTGATTAGAGTAATTAACGATCAATCAGCACCCAGCCACCTGACATAAAAGGAGGCCTCAGCTTCCCATTAGGGAGGGGAGGGAGCAAGCAAGCAAGCAAGCAAGCAAGCAAGCAAGCAAGCAAGCAAGCAAGCAAGCAGTTGTGCTTGTTGTCTTTGGTTTTGTGGGTTTTTTTTTTTTTTTTGAATTTCCAATCCAGTGAAGGCATCGCCCAGCCTGGAAACTTTTATTTTTGTAAGTTTTGCTTTGTGTTTTGTTATTTGTGTTTAAACATCTTTGTTTTTGCCCTTTTATTTTGTGTTTATTTATTTATTTATTAACTGCAGTCTGTCTCTGGGCCTTTATCCACTTACTAGCCTGCCACAATAGATAACTATTATTTTATATAGGAGTGTGCATGTTAGTGTCTGAGTAGTACCTATGAATCTCAAAATAATCATAATAGACAATGCATTTCATTTATGACACACTTCTTTAAAAGAGAGTACTGCAGCAATCTTTAGCTGCAATGATTACAACAGAGTTGCAATAAAGAATATATTTTGTCAGTTTAAGAAAAACTTTATAGTTACCCCAGTGAATTATTTTTGCCTAAATTTTAAATGGCACCGTGAGCAACATAGTCCCTTGAAAGCTTTCACTTTTCAGCTTGCCATCTTATTCAAAAAATCTTCTGAATTTGATCAGAGTGCTGATTTTTGACATTATTGCACTTGGAACCCGAGGGACAGGGCAAGCTGGTCGACACGTCCTCTCAAATAACAGGAACACTGGAACTCTGGAACCTAATTTAACTGCCTACGGCCTTTAGAGTGGAAAAAAAACCTGTAGTACTTGACTTCAGGCTGGCAAATACTATATTATTGTTTCAATTCTTATTTATTTTACAATAAACATAATGTCCTCTCCCCTTAGCAATGGATTTAATTGAAACTAGTCTCTAGAGCACTGCAGTCACATCTATGCACAGTATGTACTAATAGAGCAGGGATTGTTATTGAAACTACCTGCTGTTAGTTCAGAGAAAGATCCATGGGTTATGGCCCAATAGTGTAACTGCATGTAATAAATGTACCTGTGTTTTGTAGTGTATTCAGTGCTTACTTTTGTTTTCAAATCTTCCCAAAATTACAGGAGAATTTGGGAATAGAAGTATTCCCCTACACATCTAAGCAATACACAGGCAGATATTTAAACTCTGGCCACAAAAGCATGTTCACAGATTCTAATTCTGGCCTTTGACCTTTGCTACCACTATTACTGTGGAGATTTTACAAACTATTTTGTCCTACTGTCACGCCTTCCTGTATTTGTTACTTAAATGTGAGACAAGCCTCTTCTGACCAGTCCATAGCATACTGTAAAATCAACTTAAGGGCTAGAGTTCTTAAGCAGCTCAAAAAATGGATATGTGCCTGTTACCACTCTACACTAGAGGAAATGCAGACTGAGTCATACCAAATTGCTTTCATATGTCTCAGTGGACTGCAAAACAGTACTATCCAATTTTACACCAGGGTTAGACTCAAGCATAAGAAGGTAAAGTGTCTCATCAAAAGACACAAATTGGACTATATTTGCATGTGCGTATAGATATTGTGCTTGGTGTTTCTTCATACACACACTGGGCACTGGGCTGGTTTCTATAAATATTACATTTGCACTTGTATTCTGATCCCATTGTTATACATGTAGCTTGGCTCAGAGCTGTCTTGCTTGTATGCAAGGTCTGATAGTCTTGATATAGCAAGCACAGGCCTGACCTGAACACTCCCTGACATTTATCAAAGACATGTCAATGGTGCCTAATCCTACCAATACACTATCATTTAGCATAATAAATTAATTATAGTTCTTTTGTTTGAGCTCCAATATCACAACAGTTTGTGTTTGCCTGGTGAGGTTCTTTGTCTGCTTTTCAATATGGCAGTACTCTGACACACCAGGAACGTGGAGGCCACTTGTCACCCAATTTGCTCTGTAATAAATATTAGCCCATCCACTTGACTCTCAGTGCATGTTGGGTAATGACCTGATCCCCGCAAGGTGAGAAGGGTTCAGTAACTGTTGTTCTACATTTCCTTTTATCTTTTCTCTTTGAATGAATGGTCTTTTCTGTATAATTGGAGGGCAGGGCCCAAGGCTGTCTGGGTGCACAAGCTTTTCCTTGGGTTAAAATAAAAATGCTTATTAAGGCTCTAATTCAGGTCACACACCACAATGATGTTCATTCATGTGTCCCCATTTATTTGACAGCAAGAGTAAAATGCACATGGTGAATGTCACACAAGGCCTGTGCTAAGTATAACGGTCTGGGCAGACATTAATTGGCCAGTGTATGGTCAGGCTATTAAAGACGAAGCAATTAGTAGGATTGGAAAAGTCTCTGAAATGAATGCATATTTATTGATTGTGTTATGTGCTTTAAAATGTAGGAATATCTTTGTTTCAGAACATGGTATGCAGTTGGAGCATGATACTAGAAATAGGTAAAAAGCAGAAGTCTGGAAGGTCCTGATTTAAATAAGAACCAATATTTGTCAAATATTGAGTTGTCTTTGGTTTCTGAAGCTAATTTGCTGTGTTCTTTCTGTCATTGGATTAAAATTAATGCAAAATGAGATCCAGTAGCTCCATTAAAGAAAAGCCTTGTGCCATTGAATATAAAGAAGTTATTCAATACTATAACCCTGAACACTTGTTGTATAATATCATGTTATTCTCTTTTGAAAGACCCCTTTCTTGTCATAGCCTCTTTCTTATTTTGGAAATTATATAATTAAGAATAATATATAATTATAAATAATTACAATAATATATATATATATTTTTTTTTAATGTGCCCTTTAGCCATTTAAAACAAATTTTTTTTAGAAAAAATGAAATACAAAATGTGAGGCCCACTTTAAGCTAGCCCTGTTTATCATGGCAAACCTTTGATATGAGTTAAGGGGTATTTATTTGTTGTTATCATTGAATTTGTAATGCCTTCAATGTACAAGTCATCAATAGCGAAACAGAGATGAAATAATTAACCCCTTTGGTCACATGTATTAGCGTTTCAGTTTATGATCTGAAATCAGACTGCTGCATCTTTGAAAAAGAATAGTTATTTGTCAGACCAAGTAATGACTTTTCCTGTATACAATGAAACAACAAGCTCAGGAACCAGAATAATGGAAAGCAGAACCGCTGTTGTTTGGGGAAAAAAGAACCTCTGTTCTGGTGTGTCTGTGTTTCCAGATTATACAATAATGGCTTAGCTCGCTGTCTATGTGTGGTGGGAATTGCCTGAAATGCAGCAGCTCGGAGCTCATTCTGCCATATAGAAATGGACCATGCTACAGATCAATAGGTTTACTATGGCCTCTGGCCAGTGGCTGTTTTACTGACTTGATGTTGCCTCCAAGCTCTGACTCCCTTCATCAATACTTTCATTCCAGCTGCCGCTAGGCAGCGGTAATCTTTTTTTTTTTAGAGGTCTAATATTCTCCCTGGCAAGGTTACAGAGCTCTACACTACATAATGGATTCTTTACGGAGTTCTTTAAAAAAAAAAAAAAAAAAAAAAAAGCTTTTCTGCATATAACATGAGGGTTTTCATGTTGGGCTTCATTTTATAATTTCTAAACACATACGTTTCACAATGACAGGACAATGGCTGACAATTCCAGTCTGAGACCTCCATCTTGAATTTGTCATCCAGAGCAGCCAGCCTGAAACACTGTTTTGCAGAAAGAAGAGCTCAGCTGGCTGTGTTTTTTTACATGGAAATGAAGAGCCTTGTAGGATGAAAACACTGCCCACATTTTTATCGATCTTTTCTTTGCCTTGGATGTTTTTTTTCTTTATTGGACAAAGCAAATCACTTTAATAGTTCCAGATAGCTACCGCTTCCTAAACTCCCCAAAATAAGGAATTAAATAAAATGATCAACAAAACAAAAAAGACAAAACACGTTTGGCTCTGACTTTTATTACCATAAAAACTACATATTTTACTACATAGTAGTGACTACCTTTTCAGGTAATATACAGTAACCTATTGCAAAGTTACCTTGACTGTGGGGATTGTCATCATAATCTTTGTATGTACTGCCAATGCCCTCAAAACCATGGATGTTCAATGTAATATCAGTCAGGGTACAGCAAAAGTTGCTCATTAAATGACCCTCACCAAAATATATATATTTTAACTTATTTGAAATTAGGGCCCCTATGTCCCAATCCTGTCCACATACTTGAAGTGTAATATTAAGCAATATTGAAGCACAACTTGTGGGTCACACAAAACCAATTCTATAAGTAAGATTGTTTAGGTTGCTAACTTTCCAGGCCATCTTATTTGTATTTATTTATTTGTTTATTTATTATAAGTAGTGGTTGTCAATAACTATTTACAGCATCTATTTCGTTGTGCACCTATCACAGTAAAACATTTTGGATCCCCTTTGAATGAAATGTTATTGAAAAGTCTAATTGAATACTGTCTTCCTATTATTTTTAGGATAAATTATAAGCAACATGTATGTTAATTTCAAAAGTAGGTATGGTTTTACCACTGCTCATATACAAGTTTTTACCTGGCATATATGTTTTTCCAATAATAATAATAATAATAATAATAATAATAATAATAATAATAATAATAATAATAATAATAATAATAACTGCTTACCATGTTATCTTATCACACTACTGCATTGACGAATGCTTTTACTATGCTTTTAAAATGGTACACCCCAGTACACTTTTGTACTACCTGCTGTTTTATTTTATTTCTCTCAAATTATTTTATTTTCTTTCCCCCCTAAACCTGAGTTACAGTAAGCAGGAGTGAGGCATTCATAACCCAGTACAACAGTGCATTCAAATCAATTACAGTAATGCGTCACATATCTGCCGTAATCGTTTATCCACCATGATCAAGCTCTGCAGCAACGTCACCCACTGGTTTATTTTGATTTTTTTGTATTAAGCCTATGGATTTTGCTGCTGTGCAAATTACCCAACACTAAAGTATAAGTGTAGACAGCACTGTGGCAGGGCAGGAGCCCTACGCATGAAGAGGGGTTTTCGTGTAAATGTATATTGTAAATAGTGTGTATTTATTGTAATTAATTCATGAGGTACATGGCACTACAGGAAGAGCTGTTGTATTTGATTACCAGGTGTGGAATCTAATCAGCAGGTAGGTGTGTTCCAGCGGGGTATAAAAAGGTTCCAAAACCAAAACCAACTGGGCTAAAGAAGCTGAAATTCACTGGGCGGTGGGTGCGGGTGTGTGTGCGTGTGTGTGAGAGAGAGAGAGAGAGAGAGAGAGAGAGAGAGAGAGAGAGAGAGTGTGTGTGAGAGTGAGTGAGAGTGAATCAGAACCAGGGTTGGATACCGAAGAGTGATTAAGCAAGTTGAAACCACAGACAGTTGGTAGTTTGTTTATTATTGAACAGAGATTAGTACAGAGATTGTAGACCCCACCAAAGTTTTTGTATACTGTGTTGTATATATGCTATGTGCTCCCATTGCTGGTAGTGTCACGTGAGCTGTTCAGTGTGTTGATATGTAAATAAATCCTGTGCTCCTGCAGAGTGTATCAACTTCAACCTCCTGCACTCAACCTCAATACTCTGTATCTTTCTAAACAAGGGATTTAGGGGATCTTCCTAATACAAGCTAAATCTCAAAACAATAATGGTGTAAATATTGTAATTGTTGCAGATGTGTATAGTGGTATTTAAAACAGGATTCATTTATCTGCTTTGACTCTGGTCTCACCGAAGTCAGACAAGCCACGGACTGCTGTATATCTAAACCTTGTCAATACAATGCCAGGTAACTATGGTAAATGATGCAATTCAGAATATATGGAGTTCCACTGCAGGAAAACTGAGTTACAATCAGTCACTTTGTAAGTGGGATTATAAAGAGGGGCTATTTTGCCGCAGGCTCCTATCAATTTTGAAAATAGCTATACAGGAAATTAAATCAGAAACATATCTATTAACCATAGCATGATTAATTTAGCAACAATAGCATGACAAGGTGTGGTTATCATGTGATAACCACAGCTTTGGGAGCTCAATGACAAAAAAGCCTCAGTGCTATAATGCAATGTGTTTGTTGTATAGATTTGTCAGAATTTTACTACCGTGTTCTATTTTTTAGCATTTCTGCTTACAACAGTGTGACTCTCCGCCTCTATATTTATTTGTATTTTTGTATTATTATTGTTATTATTTTAACGTATTGTGTATTAGTATTAGGGTAGGTGTGTGGCAGCAGGGCAGGGTGAAAGCTCTGCCATTGGTGTGAGTTGTGTGTAGAGTCTTTGGTGGCAGGGAGGGAGTTAAAACCATGCAAATACACATGGGGATGTGGCTGGAGCCATCAATTGAATACATGTTTAAATGATTAGTTGACGCTCCAGTCACGGGTGTATAAAATTGATGTTCAAGGGTGGTAATGGAGAATTAGTTTTGAGAATTAATGTTGGCGATAGAGGTGGAGGTTCGTGTTTTATGAGCTGTACTGTGGGGTTTAAATATATTATGTATTATTATGGATGTTCATGGAGTTTGTATATGTTTAGCCTTGTTTATGTTATGGAAGTGGCGTCTAGGCCTGAAACCACGGTAGTTAAAAGTGTTTTGTATTGTTTTGTTTAAACTGTTTATTTTGGCCACCATGCCAAAGCACATTTAAACCTGGAGCTTTCTCCTTCCTGGTAGAAACAGCTTCCCAGTGATATCATCCTGTCACAAAAGGCTATTACTAAAAAGAAACTACTACATTAATGTACTTTGACGAATGTTTAATCAAGATACATAACTGCTATAGCCTGTGCAGGACTGGGAAACAAATGATAGTTCGCATGTTCAATGTTGGGGTTGATCCTTTGATGCCTGATGACACCTGGACATGGAATCATTGAGAGTGTGCACCTTGGTTCAGGGTTTTCCAGACGTCCAGAAAACATCCTTAAACTCCTGCAGACTGCCAGTTTCCTGTGACTGTGCTGTCTGTCAAGATAATATCATTCAGGTTCTTCGAGGTTCGTGTCTGGGCCCTGTAGAGTCGTCGTACAATAGTTCATACTGACTTTTTTCCAGGCTGATAAATTTAATAAGAGAGAAAAAGAATAGAGCAGGTGATGGAGACATGGAAGAGGAGGGCAGAGGCCACCTCTCAAAAAAATAAACAAGGAGCAAGTAGTCTGGCTTGAAACTGAACAACAAGATACAGGTTTCAAAACTCTCAGCTCTTATAACATTCATAGTTACAGTTTTGTTGAGTCAGACATGCTTCGTGATTGGTCCTACAAACAAAGTATCAACTAACTGGATGATGCATGCAGTACAAACTGTGTGAGGGATACAAAGCTTTCGTTTGTTCTAATATATTTAAACCCTTTTATTTCAGACCTGTTAAGAAAAATCTGGGATTTGTTGCCTCTGGGCAAAATTATACTGCTTTGTATGTGGTAACAGCAAATAATATGTCACACCATCAATACATTTGCAGTATACAAATAAGTAAGCTTCATAACCTCAATTAAAGTATCTCAACATACACAAAAAAGGACATATTTACCAGCAGTGGTCACAGTGTTTTAAACACAGAGAAGGTTATTAACTATAGAGGCCTGAACTGACGAAATCGGCTATATTGCTCTGGGGGATAGCTTCTGGTTTATTGCTACCAAGATAAGAACACAGACCGATACCTACATGTCCCCCAGCTTGTTTGATATAATTTTTTAATCTTTAGATGTCACTGTCCAAGTATTCCTGATATTTCATAGAGGCTTGAAAATATTGCATCTTGAAAGATAAACAATAATTTTCCGGTTACCATGGAAACAGTTGCTTGAGGGGAGACTATGTCTGTCATAAGAAACTAAAAACTTCCTCAGTAAAGTATCTCATTGTTTGAGCTAAAAGTTTTCAGCGCAAAATATTCCAGAACTGTTTTTTTGTAATTTCTGTAACCCAAAAGCAAAAATTTAACCCTTTATAGCCAAACAATGGCATAAATTGTTTGTTTTATTATTGAGTACATAATTTTAGTAGTACAAATAATATTAAATCATCTTCTTAGAGTAGCTTAAATTATTAATGTATGAGTAGTCATGTTGAATTTAAGGTGCATACCATGCTGTGTGTTGTAATACTGCTAAGGCCTGGCAGTTAATAGGAATGGCCAAACAATGAATAAAATAAAATAAATCTAATCTAAACACATTATGTTGCAGGCTATCTGACAATAATACTATTATCTAATAATATTTAATGCAGGTGCACCAACAGCTAGCAATGTAATACTAAAAACTACACAGGCCTGCAACTACAATGGCAGCTAGTTAGATAAAGCAATAGAGAACTATTATATAAATCTAAATATTGGAGCATTTATAAATAGAGCATGCTGAACGTCCTGCAGCCTTGCATAGGAGTTGTTTTATTTAAATACCATTTTCCTGACTCTCCATCATTGAGACATAAAAAGAAAATCAGTGGGTGTGACCTTGAGAATATTCTATTTAAATATCTTAACTGACACCTAATATTATGAAGAAGTTAAGTTCATTCAATGGTTAAACTCTTACTTTATGGAACACTGGTATTATGCTGAGAAGTAAATATGTGTCTATCCCTTGGCATGTATACCATTCATTTGAAGACAGAAAAGATCTAAAACATAAATGGGTCACAGTAAATCGTTTGTGACTTTTTAAATTTGTCAGTTTTTGCAGATAAACGGTGTATTCCACAGAGTATAAAATAAAACAGGTGAATGCCATGAATCAGCTGGTTACAGCATTTCCACAGCTTTAAAACAACAACACGTGGAATTCAGCAGTCTATGAGAGGGACATACCGTTTCAGGACCCTGGACAGAATACCAGGGTATGGGCTTACACAAGCAATTGTCTGGCATCCTGTTCTTGTGTCTGCTAATAAATGTATTTTCTTCAACAATCAAGCAACGGGTACTGGCTTTGACTTTTTGTCTGCATGTCTATTCAGCAGAATTGTGCACCTATCAAGTCAACTTTACTTATTTTGTGTCATTTCATGAGATAAACCATGTGTTTTTTAATAGCTCTACCCTGAAAAGAATGCAATTTTTAAAAATAATTTCCCTAGTAACTTAATTTTTCAGATTCACCCAGTTTTGTCCAGTGTAGTATACTTCTCAGAATAGTTATAGGGATTCCACACAATTGGCTCAATTAGGACAGCAGGCCAAGAAGTGTTTTATAAAACACCAGAGTTCTTTGTCTAAGAGAAATATTGTCAGGCTGAGTACAAAACAACTGTAAGTGGTAGTAAGAATCACAGCAATACCAGGGAACAAAAGGCCTGTGAAGTGCTGCCTAGCAGAAAGAATGAAACAGAAACTGCCCACTCTGTGGCCACTTGTCTCCTACAGGGCTATTGAAGCCTAAATCTGAACTTAAGAGATGTAAAAACGGAATTGATTTCAAGTATTCCACTGCTACAGCAGGAGGGTACAACTAGCCAGAATACTGTCTGGTGACAATCTAAAACACTTTATTGAACAGGGGTGAGAGAGAGAGAGAGAGAGAGAGAGAGAGAAAGAGAGAGAGAGAGAGAGAGAGCTCCACAAATGCATCCATTTACCACTTTTGTGTCATCTAGAGGACACACAAAACATAGAAGTGGTGGATACAAATACAACCACTGACTTACACGAGATCGAATGGGTCTCAAGCACTACAGGGGATGAGTGATTCGTCAGTTCGCTGACACCAGTGTATTATTTATAGTTGATGGACCATGCAGTCTGTTTCCTGTTTACTGCTAGTATAAATTAGTCATTGTGTAGAATGGAATCACTTTGCTACCCATGATGCTGTATTAAATGATTACCAGCATGTTCAATAACATTGTAACTTTATATAGAAAGATTTGATAACTATTGATTATTTAATTTCAGTATCCTTGAAAATCAGTAAGGAAATTATCAGGCATGGCAAATCTTGAGTTGTTTGTAATTCTATAGGCAGTAGATTTTGGCCCACGTTCCACCTTTCTCTCTTACACTTCTCTCTCACTGGAGACTATGTACAGTTAGAAACTCACAAGATTCTAATATTATTTACTTAGCTCAACCCATGGAGGTTTAAAATAAAATTGAATTAAAAATATCTGCATTTTTAACAGATTCATCACAAGTCCAGTCTTTGGCTATATCCTATATCACTGAATTCTGGAATGAAGCTGGAAGGAAGTTTCAATAATCCCTTTCACCCTAATACACAAGCACAACCACACAGACGTCCCATTCTTGTGGCTTGTGTAGCAACTCACCACTGATTCTCAGTATAAACACTTTTATAGCTCGTCTCATCCATTTAGTTGTTCATATTGACAACACCATTTGGAACACTGATAGAATGTGATGTTAAAGTGCTTTGAGATAATCAAAATGATGCTAAACTCAACTGTCCCCATATAACATGAAACCTCAAACTGATAAAAATAATAATAAAAAAAGATTTGTCAAAAGAAGGGCCTTGGAGAGCAGCTGTGTATTGGCATGACGTTTCAGAGTTATCTTAGCTAATGCATTCTCTTTGGGGTTTAGATTCACTCTGAATCAATAAACAACCCCAATTGACAATCTGCATTGTAATCAAGATACAGCAATGTTGTATATATAGTTATTCAGATTCACTTAGTATTATATTCTGTTTTCGGTCCTCATATCCTATTGACTTTAAAATTCAGAAGTTTAAAGAACCCCTATGGCCTTAATAGATATATTAAATATGCCTATGCTCCAAGTATATCTGGTAAACCACAGAATGCCGCAGAAATCCCACCAACATGACTAACTTGCTACTCAATTGAAAAAAAATGCTGCCAGAGAACAGTTGTATATAGAATGTCCAATTATCAGAAGGTTTAGCAATATGTGTGTCTTAGGTTGCTATAGGTGTAATGATATAAAAAGTGATGGCATCAAAACAGGGCCATCCTTCATCCTGACATTCTCTTGCCTTATTATTTTGTTTTTTTGGAATCTAGTTCGAACAGCAAGAGAGACAATCAAAGCCATTCTACTTACAATAAAGTAAAAAGCTATACTACTGCTTTGTAGATATCTATTTAAAATATAAAAAGAAAACATTTCTGTATGACCTATATTATCTAGTCCTTATGATTATGTATGATTTAGATTTTATTTATTGTTGAAAGAGATTTTGTCTTGTTTTTGTTGTAGTTAAAGTCATAATGTTAATAGATCTGAAGAATTGATGCTGTTTATTACATATATAACTGTAATGGACAAGTACTGTATACGGTACACACTAGTATGACTCCACCATAAGAAGTGATTTTAGAGGTCTTGAAATTCAGTTTGTATACCACAGTTAATATTATGAAGAGTATTAACTTTTCAAATTTCTTATTTAATTTATTGTATTTTTAAAAGCATACATTTATGAGCGGCTTTTAATGGTATGAAATATATGTCTATTAAAGAGATTTTTATGTACATGACAAAACTACCTTCATCAGCCATTAGGCACACCACATGCAGCCATCAACAGGTGCTATTTTTTATCCCTTTTACATTTCTATGTTGGTCTTCATGATGTTTTTGTGTTGTGGCCCAGAGCTAGGCAGAGAACTTATTTAACTTGACTTCTGTTAGCAAGATTCAGACCAGATTCAAGTGGTGAAGGCTTTCTAGAAATAACAGTACTTACGTTTGAAAAAAATAATATTACACTATATCATTTAAAAACTCATACTACATATAAAGATTAAACATCTTGTTGCAGGAGTAATTAAAATCAGCGCGATTACTTATGCAGGACAGTGGATAATCAAGTAAGAACTTGCTGCCTTAACAGTATTCAACTCTTTCTATCTTATTCATGTGCTGTGTTATTGGTGATTAGGTTATGGATTACTTCCCTATCATTGAATTAATATTAATCTATTCCCGATCCTAGATCCTATTGCTCAGCCGAAGCTTCAACTAGTCACATTAAACACGCTGAAAAAAAAAAATACAGGTTAGCCAAATCCGGGAAATCCCAGGAACATCTTCTTCATAATTAATAAATGAAAAATGTTACTGCAGCTAATCAATAAAGTTGTTAGAGAGAATTGATCGGACTGGGAATCTCTATTTTGCGGGTACAATTTTTCGCCCATTCAGAACAAAAGACTCCCCAGGGTGCCATCAGACTGATAGACACTTAGGAGTCCAACCCAAAAAAGAGAGAGGAAAAAAGAGAGAGGTAATTAATAATCATCAGTGGGGAAGTGACATCCACTGCCGTTTTCGTTGGAGGAAAGTCAGCAACATGTCTCTTTCTTTCCCACTGTTAATATTTATCTGCTCTTTGATGCGGAGCTACATAGAAGCTGGAGGGCTCAGAGGACTAACCTCCCATTCACCAGACGCATCACTAATGTTAATGACCTGTCTTGATCAGCTACCTGCTCCACTTTGTTATACATTGATCTGTCATATTCATAGCCCATGATTTATAAATCACAGACTAGCTTAGCGGTTAGAGCACAGAACTGTGAAATGGAAGTACTGCTCATGGTCTGAGTTGTGGAGTACACACACCATGCTTTGCCACTACCCCTACCATTCTATTCAAGCCAGGTAGCTGTGAGTGACTGTTAGTGGTCTAACAGCAGGGGAGTCAAAAGCACTGGAGCATAATGGAGGCCAGGTCACCCCTCCTACTGTGCACCAAAGACACAGACATACCCTTTCCCAACCATCTCTAGCCACCCAATGTATTTGAATAATTTATTTAAATCCGCACCTGAAGTACTGTAACTGATCGCTATTTGGTTATGTGGCTTTTTTCATAAGGCACTCTTGAGCCTCTGTCATTGTGGTTGACTACAAATGAAACCCCTATTCAGAAATGTGCCACTGAAGCAGCTGTGATAGAGGATCCCCTGGTGTAAAGTGAGATGTTCCAATGCATGATAAAGGCCACGTCACAGTGGCCGCTAAAATCAGACACTCCTTACAATTTTAGTGAGCTGGCCTGTGTTTAAAAGTAATGCTTTAAAATTCCATATAATTGCTCATGATGATAGTTCCATTATACCAGCATTGTAGATAAGCCTATAGCCTAGACCAAGCATTAAAGGGGATACAAAACTAAGAAACTTTCCACTTTAACATGAGGATATTCAAGTGTTAGATTGTCCTGCAACTGCATCCTTTACACAGCTCTGATTTTGTGTTCTCTTTTTCTCATCTCCTTTTGCCTCCTTCCATTCTAATTCCCGTATGGGTTTGTTCGGTACGTTTCCAAAACTTTCTGAACTTTCTTTTTCTCAAGTGCCCCCAACGACTGAAAGAAAACCACCTTTACTGTCAGCAGGCTTTCCATTAGCATTAATGCTGGAGACGTCAGGTCTACTTCTCCATTAGTACTAATGGAGGTTTCCACTGGCAGGATCACAATCTGGCTGCAAATTAATTTGCACTCATACCGACGTGCAAATTATTGATGCAACATAAAATCCCAGTTGCAAAACTGCATTCTAATCAGGATGTGCTTGAGACAGGCAAAGTGTACTTAATGCAATGCATAAACCTCTGTGACCCAACTAGGAAGGGGGATCAAGTGAAATAAAGATGAAAATAGAGCTCTTATACAGCCAAAGGTGATAATAGCTGAATTCCCACACCAGGCTCTGTCTATAATCCTGCTTCCTACACCCTCAGAAAGGTTTGCTGTTGTTATTGTAGGGACAGCACTTTTAACTGTATTTAACTACTGTATTAACCTTTGATGGTTTATGTTTCAATGTGAAAACTATTCTGCTTGTGACAGCCGCATAACCCATTTCCTACTTGGGTGCTTGTAGGACAATTCATCACTATTTCCCATCAGCTATATTTTACACCCTTGGTAGCTACGTTACCTGGTCCCCATAAAAGCTTGATTTTCCTGCACTTTAAATTCTGAATACATCAAATTTCATAAGCTAAGCAGGACTGGGCCTGTGTCAAGGTTTAGGTAGAAGACCAAGACGGAGAGCATTACCAGGTATAATTAACAATCAGTTTATTAATTATAATAACGCGGTCCCTGTTTGGGCCAAGACCATGCCATAGAAACAATAAAAATACCCTATTCCTTCCTTCACCTACTGACCCTCACTTGCATTTTCGCAAGCTCTCACACTCCCTTAGACTCTTGCTCCACGTCACTCCCGGCTTCAGTTTCGCACACAGGCCCAATTTCTCTGTCTGTCTCTCCCTAGAATTCTGACGGCTTGGTTAATTCAAACGCTCAGCATTCAAACCTCTCACTCTCCAAACATATTGTGCCTCGTAGGTGGTACTTATACCCCCCACCCCCCCTTGCTGCTCCTGCCCACTCCACCCGGACCGACTAACCGGATCCATTCCTCGCTTCTCTTCCCATTCTAGGTGGCATGGTGGCAGCCTTAATACATACAACACATACACAGGACAAGACAGACGAGACAAACAAACAGGAAACATACAAGTTCAACAGACATAGAACAGTGCCTGGGTCGCTACAGTATGGTAAATGCAAAGGTAAAACAAACAAGGTAAAAGCATTGGAAACTGCTAAATTTCCATGCACATTTACTGTGGTCACTAAGGCCACTGTGGCAAAAGCTCTGCATGTAAATGAATGTATTGTGCTGTTAAATATGTTTATTGTGGGTTTATGTAATAGGTTGTTGGTGATTTATATTATGAATTAAAATGTATTATTTTGTGCTGTATTGTTTATGTTTATTTTAACGGGTGTTGTATGTCATGTTTATTTAAAACACAAGTGTTTTGTTCATTAATGTTGGGTTTAAGTATGGTTTGGCAGAGGCGGTGTTAGCAGTTCGTCTCTGCCAGACAGCTCGTGAGACTGCGTGGTCGGCAGTGAATGAATTAAAAGAGTTGCTGTCAACCACACAGATATTAAAACACTGTGCAGAATGTGACCATCCCCAGATTCATTAATTAAATTATTGCTAATCAGGAGATGGCCACCGGTATAAAGACTATCAGTTTTTTTTAGTTGGGGTGGGTGTTTGAGAGGAGGAACGAGAGTGAGACGGGAGAAAATCTAAAACTAAAGTAAAAAGAAAAGAAAGTAATTGCTACTCATGCTGGGAAGCACCGGCACAGTACTTGTTTTGGGTGGAGCGAGATATTTGGGTTTGTGAGTTGTTTATGTTTCAACCTTTTATTCTGGCTTGGTAAGCTGTGTGTTTTTTTGTAAAACTGTTATATATTATTAACTTTTTTTTTTCAAACTTTTTGCTTAATAAATATGTGCATACCAGTGCTTTCAACCCCGTAAGTACCGTCCTCTGTCAGCTTTCTGGTCTGGGAACATCACCACTCAGCCTTCCTGTCACAGGCATAACTAATAGTCATTTTTTAATAGAAAAGTGTACGAGGTGTACCCACATTCTCATTTGAAAGCTCTAACAGTTTATTTATCCCTAATCCTAACCCTGACCCTAACCCTCTTTAAATACGACACTAGAAAATATGTGAAGCAAGAAACTATTTATGATCGTTATCCTTTAACATCATATTATGTATGTTCTGTTTGATTCTCTGATGTTGTTTCTCCTTAGACCAAAACTATGTCAGAAAAATATTGCTTCTGAATCATGGCTGATTATAAAGAAGTGAGTCTGGGTTAACCCCCTTCCTTTTTAGAACATGTGACTGTTCACTGGACGGAACCCTTTTCAGCAGGCCTCAGGGCTTCTGACTTTTCTGCTCAGTTAAAATGGCATTCTCATGTGCCTGTGTGAGGGGGAGCATTTCCACCACCTGCTCAGTGAAGCTAGCAATGCTCATCCTGAGGCCTGGAACTCAGCAAAGTAGCAGCCCTGCTGCCAATCAAAGGAATCAATGCACAATTAATTACCATAATCAAGTGGTGCTTCACTCACAGTACCATACACTTGCTAGTTTTCCAGTGATTAATTGGGGTCTCTGGCATTGCCTGTCAACTGCCTGTCAGCCAGAAAGGGAGCCTCTATGCTGTGACCTTATGGTCATTTTGATCCATTCTGAGAGGCTCCTCCTGTGTTTTCAGAAAGCAAGGATATCATCATTTTAGGCTCAACGAGAGGGTGCCTATCTTCAGAAACAAGTAATACATTATGGTAACCGCCATACTCTCAAAATATCAGCACACTAACAGGTACACTGAAGTCCAATGTATTTACTAGCATGCAAAGGCTTTGTGTATGACCTACATTCTGAGGTTTCTACAAGCTAGAATCTTGGAGCTGTTTCTTACACCAATCTTTCCTGTTCATGGATCTGAATGCCTTTTTTATGTTCTTTTCTGATTTGGAAAGTAACCTGCTTGATTTGAATCAATTAGCTCACAATGATCGCAAACACTGTGGCCTCCTTCTCAAAAGTGATCATTCAGAAGTGTAAAGGATAAATTGTCAATACAATACAAAGCTTTTTCAGGTGTTAGTTTTTTATATTTTAAGCCAAATCCGATCCTCATTTTACCATAAATGCTTCCCTTACATGGTAATATCTGGTACTCAGGTACCATATGGCAAAGGTAGGGTTACTATCATATCAGATTTGAAGTATTCAAATTTACACAAATATGAACAAAGCTGTCTTTCTAATAATGAAGAGGTCAAGATTTGGTGTGTGAAAAAATAATGGGTATGTTTTTGGACCGTGGCATTCAAGTCTATATGCAGATTATATGCTTATTACTATTTGATAATCCTAGCTGAGCTACTTGCATTCATGTTATATCTAAAGTCTGATTATGAGACTATTGAGCCTTCATAATTCTCATTTCTAATTGTTTACTCCAGTCTTTAATTAACTTCAAATTTTTATAAGAGAAACATCAATGTTACTGTAATGTTACAAAAGTATTTCTGCGTAACGGACTGATATAAAGCCTTTTAAAAAAATCTGTCAATATAGCTCTTGTGACAAGACAGGCAATTGGACAGCAACTCATCATAACACTAACATTACATACCATCATTAACCCTTTAAATTTCCATTTCAATGAATGAAGGTGATGAGAGTAACTGCTGCTCACTCTGCTCCTTTGTTTTCTCATGCCCTCATCTGAAGCTAACGTTATACTGCTGACGAGTTCCCTGACAGTTTGTTCATAAGGTTATTGATGTCCTCAAAGGCTATAAATCCAGCGCTGACAGTCGGATCTACTGCAGAAGTAAACAGGAGAGTCCTCTTATCAGCCTGGAGAACAATGGATTAACACAGTGCTGTGATTGCCACACACACACCCCCCCTCCCCCCCCAAGCTTACCACATTAACTTAAGATAAGGACCTTCTTGCCGGTTATGTACTTAATCATTTAAAATAAACCTATAAATCTATCACCTGGATCAATAAATCAATCACCAATCATCTGGGTTCTCAAATGAGCAAACAAACCAAGCGTGGGTTGCTAGGATTTCAAAAGTCATGTCTGCAGTGCTGTAATGCTGTGATAAACATGAGAAGGCAGACATTTTCTTGGCAAGCAAAGTGGTTGTGTGCTAAACTAAACCCTTGTATAAGGTCATTAGTTTTTTGTTTGTTATTTTTAATGAAAAATCACAGTGATATACAGGATGGGCCTAATTACATAACCATTTGCTATTGCACTGTTCAGTAACACAGTGTTCCACTTTAGTTTGACAAAACTGAAAAGAAAGGAAAAGGGCTGTTGTTTCCTATTAGGGTAACTTGCAAATAGGTACAGAATTATGACCCAGTCTGCAGTGTAGTGTATTGTAATTCTCTGGTAACAATGTTTGTGCTATTTATTTTCATGTCTTCTTTGTGTCTTCGCAGTATAGTCCACACTCATGAGGAACATGATAAGGTAAATAAAACCAAACCAATCAAACAGCACCAACTGATAAAAGGTATGGTAGGTAGCGATACATTTTGGTCCCCCAAAACAATATGGGTTGCTACATGCATGCATACAGGTTCTAGTACCTGTTCAGACATGGGAGGAAGAACACACAAACCCTTCCTCTTCTCTCTATAGGTGACTGCTTTAGACAAATATTTTTCACTATGTCTTTGATTAAGGGCCACATTTTGCACAATAGAGTTATCTAAACCACCACCCAATTTCTATAATTACATTATAGAAAATTACAATAGAGCAGTACTATTGTAAACATGAGGCACCCACCACTATTATTTTTATCAGGTAATATGTTACACATGTAAACTAAATCTTTCTAAATTGTGAGAACAGGAATAAAAAGCTACTGTGTGTAAATGAGTCAGCACCAACTACTCTCTCTGTCAATTTGTTTTTTCCTTTTTTTTTTTTTTTTAGCTAAGTTCTTGAAAAGGTAGTGTTAAAGCAACTTAATGAATTCTTGAATACTAATAATATCTTTGAAAAATTGCAATCAGGGTTTCACTCTAATTGCAGCACAGAATATGCTCTGATAAGAGTAACCAATGATTTATTGATGAGTGCAGATTCAAATGCTATATCCTTTCTGGTTCTGTTGGACTACAGTGCAGCTTTTGATACAGTGGATCACTCCATTTTAATTGACCATCTTAAGGGATGGGTGGGCTTGACAAGTAATGTACTAAACTGGTTTAGATATTACCTTTCAAACAGACCGTTTTTTGTTTTGCTATGGGAGTCAGTATCAGGTTTAGCAAACATCGCCTGTGGCGTTCCTCAGGGTTCTATTCTTCGTCCAATATTATTCTCTTTGTACATGCTACCTCTAGGCCAGATTATCACATCAGTCTTACTTGAGTTTATTATTGACATCAAAATTTAGATGTCCCAAAATTTCTTGCAATTAAACTCTAATAAGACAGAAGTTTTGATTGTAGGTTCTCAGCATCAACTTGACTTGTCAAAAATAGACTTGGGTGACTTAACTCTGAATTTAGAATCAGAGGTGAGAAATCTGGGTACTATCTTTGACTGCTTTAAGTTTTGAGTCACATATTAAAAGGATTACAGAAGTGTCATTTTATCATCTAAGAAATATTGTCAAAATTAGGTCATTTCTGTCATTCTCTGATGCTGGGAACGTAGTCCATGTATTTATTTAATCTAGACTGGACTACTGAATTCAGTTGCAAGGGTTCTCACAGGAACAAAAAAGAGAGCACATATAACTCCTGTGCTGGCATCTCTGCGCTGGCTTCCAGTGAAATATAGAATCGATTTTAAAATTCTATTACTTACGTTTAAAGCACTAAATGGAATGGCACCAGATTACTTGTCAGAGTTGTTGTCTCCCTATCAGCCTCCACGTGCTTTGAGGTCAGCTGATAGTGACCTGATCTGCACTCTGAGGGTAAGGCTTAGGAAGAAAAGAGAGGTTGCTTTTTGTGTTCGGGCTCCGCAACTGTGGAACTCTGCCCGAGCATATCAGAGGTTCGCCCACTGTGGCTACTTTTAAATCCAGGCTTAAAACTCATCTTTATTATTTAGCCTTCTGATTTTATTTTGACATGGTTATTTTAACTGTTCTATTTAATTCTTTTTTATGTATTTTTTTGTCTTAGTGTTTTTATAATATCTGGCTTTGAAATTGTGAACTTGTGTGAAGTGCCTTGAATCATGCGGTATGAAATGCACTCTATAAATAAAGTATTATTATTATTATTATTATTATTATTATTATTATTATTATAATAGATGTAGAGTAGGTGAGGCTGGCAGGGTCATATTGTCGCATGATTTGAATGGAACAAGGAAGGATTTTCAGTCCCAGCTATTAAGATTTTCCAGAAAGGCTAAAAGCAAGATCAAAGCCAAAATGGTTAAAAACACCATAAAATAGCAAGAGCAATATAAGAAAAACAATTACAGTGACATTTAAAGAGAACTACTCTTTAAGTTGGGGTGTATATACAATACTGTCCTCTGTATATTGCTAACCAAATGGGATAATGAAAGCCTCTTTGTAAATATTTTTCTTTCAGATATTTGAGGAGCTCATTATACTCTGTTGACACGCATGTTATCCATCCTGTACAATGCAAACCTGGCCAAGTACTGAAGTTAATAATTATTTTAATAAACAAAAAGATAATGGTTAAGCTACCCCTGTATGAAACAGAGGCAAGCCTGTTATCTAGTGAAGCACCAAGAACCCTTGATTTTTTCCTTGCTGAAAGCAGCACATTCACCCCATATATTGCCAAGACAGCTCAAACTAGTGTTTTGGGACATAGTTTTAAGCACTGTGCTGTTGAAAATTAATTCAGAGTGCTTATTTTGTAATTAAAAGTTATTTTCCTATAGAATATGCTTAGAGCTGGCTTAAAAAATGCTAACTACTAAAATAAATTTAGAGCTTTAAATAAATTGCAATCACTGGAGTTCTAACTTTTGGTTACCCACCCCCCCCCTCACCCCCCCTTTATAGAAACTGGTTCAAAAGAGGCCCCCACCAAATATGTATTGGTGGGTTCTTTTGATATGCAGGACATTTATTTTAAAACAATCTGTTAAAGTATAGAGGGTGGTTTCATATCTTCTCAAAATAAAGTAAGTGCATTTTTGACAGCCAGCAGGTAAATATGGGAGACAACTTTTGTGTGCATGGGTGGGTGTGTGACATGAGCTTGAGATGAAACCAACAGAACTCAATTAAAAGATTTGAAGCAGGTCCCAGAGGTGAAGGCCAGTGTCCTACAAAAGGACATTTGTACTGCGCCCCAGGCTCATAAATCACATTGACTCATACTGTCATATTACATCACTAAAGGTAGTTGCCTAGGAACCTAAAAGTTGTTGATATGGAAAAAGGGTTAATTGGGTTAAGGCACCATGGTAGGATGTCTCACAACCTTCCAAGATCCGGTCTATTCACTGTGAATCATGCCAGAGTTGGGTCGTGGGTCAATGAAAAGACACAGAGTAACATATGAGTCACAGGTCCATTTCAATGTGTTTTATTGACATTATTATTATTTATTGACATTTATTGATATTTTAACTACCAGTACCCACCTTTGACTTTGCACGCAGGCCCACACGTCACAAAGAGACAACTGTACATTACTCTGTCTTTCTGCGTCTAAACAATACAGAAGTGGACACCAGCAAGAAAAGGCAGCAACTTTATCCAAATTAAATCACTGTCACTACACAGTTAGCCTTATGTTTTTTTAACGATTTTTGAAGTTTGTAAACATAAAAAAAGAAAAATAAAAAAAAACTCTAACCCTTTTGAAACTGTTTCAAAAAAGGTTTCATGAACTGCAAACTTCATTTAATGAACCAACACGACTTTTAATAAAAGTCCTTAACAAAAGACTCCTTAAGTTTCTGAAAATAGATAGATAGAGGAGGAAAAAGTTAAGGTATAGAGGACTGGGTTCAATGAGGGTAGATCAAATCTAAAGGTAAGGTGGATGTGTCTTCTGAGAAACTACGAGAATGGTATAGTTTTCCAGTTTGCAGTTGCTTTTGTGCAGCATTCCATCAATCAATTCCTGAAATTTAAGGTGCCGTAAAGTGAAACCTCTCTAACCCAGCACTGCTTGGGACTATTTGAACAAACTGAGCATTCTGTTGACATAGTTCGAGTGCTGTCTTGGTATACCATATAAATAATGCAAGGATTGTATTCATTTTACTTTTGCTTTCTCCATTATGTAAACACAGATTTTATTGCAGATGTGCCATATTATATTTATGCAATATACTTGATTATAAACTTAGAAAAGAAAAATCATGTGATTGATTTTTACCCCATTTTTCTCCCAATTTCTCCCAATTATTTTAGGCTCAGCTCACCACTACTACTCCCACGCTGACTCGGGACCGTTGAAGACACGCTGTCCTCCGAAATGTGTGCTGTCAGCCGACCATTCTTTTCACTCTGCAGACCCACCATGCAGCCACCTCAGAGCTACAACGTTGGAGGACAACACACCTCTGAGCAGCTTACAGGCAAGCCCGCAGGTGCCCGGCCAGTCAACAGGGGTCGCTGGTGCACAGTGAGCCGAGGACACCCTGACCCACCTAAGCCCTCCCCACCCGGTCGACGCTTGGCCAGTTGTGCACAGCCCCTTGGGAACTCTCGTCCACGGTCGGCAGTGGAATAGCCTGAACTCGAACCTGCGACCTCCAGGCAATGGTGCTCAACCTGCGCTCCATGTGGAGCTCCTTTACTGGATGCACCCTTTGGGATCCCCCATTTACATAGATTTTTGATAGACAAGACTTATAAATCATGCCAAATTCCAGAATAGATAGGTTCTACTTGAAAGACTGTTTTTAAATGGCACACCCCGTGCAAGGCACTGTACAGGAGCCATGAAATACACTTTGTGCAGCACCTTGAATGTTTGTTTTGTTAACAAGAAATTGCGCGGCTTTGTGAATTTTTTTAATTTAATACTAAGATTTATCTACCTCAGCTAAGGCACCTTACAGAGTTTAATCAGCCCTTTGATGTGACATATTGGTGGCCTAAGTAGAAAGCAGTCTACGTAAAATGATTGCCAGTGTGAGTTTGTGGAAAACAATAAAATGAATAGATGTCCCTTATACATCTGCATGGTAATTGTGCAGTAAATTAAAAATATAGCCAATGTAAAAGTTTTTCCCCATTGCAAATGTGTCACATTATGCTCTGAAAGGACTAAAGGACTGCATTATTTAGAAACAATATATTTTCTGTTCAAACTACATCTCATACTATTTGAAGTCAGATGATTTGCTCAAATCCATCTAGACAGGAATTAGATACATAATAAAGCATGGATATTTTCCATGTGGTTTGATTAAAATTTTGAAGTTATGAACCAGCTTGTTATTAGTTACCAAATAGTGGATCTAATGGATCCCTGATGTTATAAACAGTCTGTTCCCTTTCCAACACTTATCTGAACCCACAAGATTCGCTACTTTTCTGTGCAGCACCCAGTTACTCTGGGTGACATGGACAAATGACCAGGCCCCAATTGTTCACTGTTTGCTTTGTCAGCAAAAGAAAAAAAACCTTGTTAAATTCAATTCTACACACTGAGCACTGTTTATTAGTATTTATTTATTTATATCCTGGGATAAGTTTTACTGATAGGTTACGAGTAAAACAGTTTTATTGCTTTCAGAAAATTGTGGCATACTTTAAACAAAGCCTACAGGACTGATAACATTTTTAAATATACTAATATAGTTTTGTGGGGCACTACACTTCAAAGCAGAGCTGTACTTACAGTATTAAAAAAAAATAAAAATAAACAGAACTTAGAAATATCCAAGGGTTGTCAATTTATTTAAGCAATTTGTACAGTGCAATATTATCTTGTCAGTTTTGAAAGAAATACATGCTTCCTATAAAAGTATTTTCTTTTTAAAAAATCATTTTGGTAGGTTAAAGAAATCTCTCATTGTGCATGCCTTTTGCTACTATTTCACTTTCTAGGTAATTTCACTTTAGCAGTGGCTATGGGGTCAGAGCAAGGCAGTTCTAATTGCAGCCCTACACCTTCCAGAGACTGTGTTCTTTAGCAACCTCCCAGAGCAAAAGTAAAAACTTGCCTGCATGCAAATTGAGAGCACTGGCTCCAGCACTCCATTAGCAGGCTTAAGACAAAAGAACAATTAAGCACAATGATTTACTTTATTGCCTAAAGTATACTCAGCACTGGTAGAGATTAATTTGGTCACTCAATGAATAATGCACTCCAAAAAGTAACTTATCAGACAGCAATCGGAAATACCTTAGCAGATTCTGAAAGGTCCGAGTGCATACTTGCAAAACTGCAGCCACCACCAAGGATAGCGTTTAAAGGGCCACTGTGCTATGAAAGGCTTGCAGACAGAACACCTGCAGGATTTAGGGGGGAAAAATTGTTAAAATAGCTACACGTTTTCAATACACAATTCAATACTTGTGTGATATACAGGCAGAGGGACAAACAGACACTCTTTATAACCCCCCATGACCGGGCGTATACTAGTGGAAATGTAAGTTTGGCAGGGATGGGGTTAACTCTATCCCTGCCAACAATGACAGATGTGGTCATTCCCCAAATTAGTTAATTGAATGCCAGTTGGAGAATGGCCACACAAGGGAAGTAAAATCCTTTGTTTGGTTTGGGGGAAGTGCAGGGTGTGTGTAAACTTGGCGGGGTGGAGGTTGGGGTTGGGGTTGTTATTGTTTTGTTTTTTTTGTGGACTATTCAGTTTTTGGTTAAACCTTTTATTTTGGCCCTTGCTTATTTGTTCCTGTTTTGTGTATAAATAAAAGTGCACACACCATTTGAACTGCAGCTTCTGTCTCTGGGATTCTGTTCATTCTTCATACACCCCCAGAAAAGATACACAATAATTTGTGCTAAAGACCTTAGCACATTTCGTCCGAACTGGAGAAGCAGTTCAATTCTGAAGTATTCTGTGTTTTTGTAAACATGTAAGGGTGACACAGTGACAGATAATTGGTTGCACAGAGACTCCATACCCTCCACAAATTATGATACATATTTAATACAGTTCTTTAGATATATGTACAATTCTGAAGTGCGTGTATAGGCTGTGTGGTCCAGTGCTTAAAGAAACGGGCTTGTAACCAGGAGGTTATTCATTATTTCCCCTGGCAAAGACATGCATTTTAAAGTATGGAGCTGTAGAAAAGGAACAATTGGGACTGCCCTCCCTCCAAAATAAAACAAGACAAAATTAGAGTTCTTACTTGAGCTGCAACGAGTAATCAAGGGATGGGGTGTCTTGATTTTTTTGTATCTGTTTTTAGGTAGCATAATAGCAACAACTGACTTGATTTAGCACTTACATTTAAAATATATCTTTTAAAGATGCCACTCGATTATCCCAACCAATGCTGGCAAAGAATACATGATCCAAAACACCGGATTATCACAATGCACGTTGCCTACTGTATTTCTCTAGCATTTCTAAGACAAGTTACATTATAGTATAGCCTAGAATGTCTTCTAAATCAAGTAGAGTTTTGGAACACTAACTAAACATTGCTCACAGTAGATAAGATAAAGGCAAAGCAATTGGTCTATTTGTTATTTCCCTCTGGCTTAAGTAGCTATTTTTCAGTTTTTACCTTGAGCGTCAAGATACAGAGGCTCTTGGACTATCTCTGTTCATCAGTCTCCCAGCTTCGTCTGAATTTTTCTCTCTCCCTCTGTCTACCACTTGCTTTCCTGCAGCTCCTAGGATATATATATATGACAAAATATCTGACTTAATCCAGATCCGTAGTCAATTTGTAGATAAAATATCTTTACTCTTGCATAGTCATGTTTCAAAAGTCAGCGAGCAACAATGTTTATGCGTTTCAACAATATAGACCAGGCCACACGGATCAGGAACAGTATTTATATTTGTACATATCTTCAGCTTTTTTGCATCACTGCATTCACCTTCATTCACTATGTCATAGCAATGATTGGAGGCCATGTGTGCAGCTTGCTTTAGTAACATTGTAAATGTTCCTAGGCACAACGAGGAGTGGCACTGGCAGTGGGTGTTTCTATTACTGCAGTGCTGCCCATTGCTCCTCTTTTTGGTGTACCTTCAGCTGCACCCTGGATGACCGTCGCTGCTTGTGCAGCTCTGACACGCTCTTCTCTGCTCTTTGTTTTTGGTTGAACTGTATTATTGGTCACACGACAAGCAGCATCCCAGACTGCCTGATACCACAGTGAATGGCTTTGGAATTTCTGGTACCAGCCAAGACATAATACACAGTATTCTATACTAACCTAGGTTATGTATAGCAGGTGATCTACAATGCTAGGATGAAAAAATAAACTAAAATAACTGGTGTTAATAAAAAAAAAATAAACTAAAAACACTGCCTCTTACAGAATCCAAACAACAAACAGTGTTCCCTAGTGGTGGAATAAAATATGTAAACCAATAGTAATAGAACAAAGCAGCCAGGAATGGATATGGATTAATGCACCCTGTTATATTCAGGGAACTGCTATATATGTTACACATGAGTACTGCAATGTTTGAGGTCTTTCTTTTTAATAACGCTCTAGATATATATAGATATATAATATATATATTATATATATCTATATATATATATATATATATATACCATAAATGTTATTATTGAATTGAAATTGAATAAAAGTTCATAACCTGACAAAACTAGTCCTTGATGTTTGAATATTACCTCAGGTGTTTGGAATGATATAAAAAGAGCTAAAACTATGAATATATTTAAATACTGTTTCTCATTATACAGTATAATTAAAGCTATCCATCCATGGTTCATAATCTATGTAAAACATAAACAAAACATTAACTTTAGTTCTCTCTGCTTCAGAACAATAGTGCAGGATAAAGGTAGGCTCCATTAGGGAATGTCACTTTGCAGAGTTATCAGGTACTCTAGTTTTGAGCTCCACCACTGCTTTGCTTACCACCATGGGGTAAGTAGGTCACAATTGGCGCAGTTCAGAAAAGGGCACCACTGTTACTAAGATGTGTTTCTTTGGTTGGTGAATATCAACAAATATTCTCTTGACCTTATCATCCCCACCAGCAGCAAGTAGTATTAGTGCATTTAAAGGTTAAAAGAGGCAAAAGATCAAAATCTCTAGAGCTTGAACCCCCTGCCTGTGTGCAGGTCAAGTATCCTATTTGAGGTTATAATTTCAAGCTTCCCAAACAAGTTAAACAATGCGCTTGACCTGTGGCCTGGAAGTATTCCTCCCTGCTAGGGTGACAGCAGGGCAACAGCCCACATAGGTATTCAATCTAGGGCACAGACATGGCTGTCAAATGTCAAAAGAGCGATCATTTTGCGTGCTATGATTTCAAGTAGCACTGTTCATATTGCCCCGACCAGTTTCACATTGGAGATTGCCTTGCTCTTGGCTTTCTAGATGCCTCCAACCTGAAGTCATTAGGTTATCTTAATTGAACACTATGAAACACCCAAAACCTGTTTAACAACGAAGTTCCATGCATAAAAAACATTTAATCCATCAAAATAGACATTCTTTAAATAACTCATGAGTTAGAGTTTGTATTATATTCACTGATGGCTTTTTGGAAAGAACATTAAAGGTTGAGTAAGGCTTAAATATGAGTGGTGCCTTGATTCTTTGAGCACTGTGAATCACTGCTTAACTATAACATCCATCTTTTTAATGTAAATTATATTTGCTGACCCTAGAAAAATGCAAAGGGTTTATTGTAGGAAGCCATATTATAAAAGCATTAACCTACAGTAAATGCACTTATGCTTTATGAACACTGACAAAAAATAAATACATGGTAATATACTTCCGTCGCAATTACCCAAAGAAATAAAGAAAGAAAGATAAATGTCCAAGCCAGATCAAAACTGGTGGAAAGGTGAAAAGGTGAAAGGTTAGTGTGTTAACCTCTTAATCAAACAACAGAGAGCAAAACATAGGTTTCCATCAATTGCACAACAATATGAAACACAACCATACACATATCAGGAGGGTCTCTTCAATGGATCTGCATGGTGATGGCTCTAAATTCCACCTTCTATTTATTTAAATCATTCAAACTGGAACCCACCTGGTGTTTTAGTTCTGCATATAGAAATGCACTTAAGAGTCTACTGTGCTCCTGTAGTTTTTTTTTCATTGTCTTGGTTTCTTAACCACTGCACAAAGACCTAGCCTCATTGGCACAAGCAATTATAGAGCTCTCAGGGGGCCGAAGAATCTGTTACATGCCCAGGTTGTGGAACAGAACCTTTAGATATAAACAGGAACCTGGACTTACAAGAGAGACCGTTCATACCTGTTCTTTATATGTAGTGTATAAGGGGATGCAAGATGGTGACACAATAATGAGAGTATAACTTTTAAAAAAACTAAACATGCAAGTACAAAACCTTTATCACATAATCTTTGCTTAAAGAAGCCAACAGCAAACTTTATGTAATCCATCCAAACAGCTAAAAAAACCCACTGACTCTCAGACTCTCAGCCGGCAGAAGCTATGTCGCTTCGAGCACCTACAGGGACTGGCATGGGGCACTGAAGAGAGATCAGGTTCCCAGAAATGTTGCGCTATAAAAACCAGACCCAAGAAGAACAGTATTTTGTTACAAGTTTATCTTGCTTTGCTCATGCTTTTTCCCATCCAAACCTCTGCAGAAAAAAAAGATAGATCCCCTCTGAGTACAGGTAGATGGAGAATGCTAGTGTGTAGTGATCCAAACAGACTGGAATACTTTCAACAATAATTGGACATCGAGTGCTACTGTAATTCTGTACAACCGGTAACAAAAAACAACAGCAACGTAGTGCAGTTTATGGCACTGGAACTGCAGACATAAATAATTGACAGACCTTATGAAGAAAATATTATTATTACAGCATCTGCTGAATTAATATGATTTGATTCCATTTAGCTAAGAAATTATCCAGAATGTTTGTGTAACATGGCGGAGGCTGGGTGCAAACTGGCAACCCCGCAAACCACAAATCTTAACCACTGAGCTGGGTTCGTCTGTATTCATGGTCATAGAGCTTTTACCTCATCTCATCTCAGCGACAGGGGGCAGAATCCGTAACAGCAGCGCCCATTACATTTATTCTATTTTTTTCTTGTAATAATTATGCTAATAACTAACCTGTTTTATGAAAGTTACCAAGACTTGGACAAAGTGAAATGTAAAATAATATCTCTTAATGTACATGTTACTGATAGGAGAATAAATCCATTGCTCTGTTCAATTGCACAATGCAATTCAAGTTATGTAACATACTGGTCCTATGGTGCTACATTTGTGACTACAATTTATTTCCTTCAGGCCTTTTAGTATTTAATAATGCAACTTTATAATGAGCATGTTCAAAAACTGGGACACAAATAATAGAAGTAATGCTGATACTGTAGAGCAAGAAAAATAAGTTTTAAATTGAGTTCAGCAGGTCACAACGTTATATTATCCTAATGCTGGTCTGACCTGCCTGGAGTGGGTCACTTGTCGTCTTTGTTAATATAAACTGCACAGTTTGAAAGGGGGAGGTCAGCCAGCAGGATATTGTCTGTGAGAATATACAAACATATAATATTATCGTTAATGAATTAATGTTCGTTTAGCCTTGTTATTTGCACATCAAGCATATTACAATGGTAAGGGTATAGTGTAATTCTTATAAAATCCATATTTAAATCATATAACTACAATTTAAATGACATCAAGCCAATGTTATTTATCATGGTGTCAGCAGCCTCTGTTAGTGTGCCTGTGGCAGAGCTTTGCTCTGCCCTTTTTAAATTGGCAGGGATGGGGTTAATTTCCCCTACCTGCCTGGGTTTATTATGTTCAGGTGGCTGGGGTTGATTAGTTGACTAAATGATTAACTTAATTAACGATCAATCAGCGCCCAGCCACCTGACATAAAAGGAGGCCTCTGCTTCTCATTTAGGGGGAGAGGCTCAGCAGTATTTTTTTTTTTTAATTTTTGGGAGAATTATTTATTTTTGGATTACGGGAAAGAAGAGCAGCAGTAGCTGAAGAAATGTAAGCTGCTGCAGCCACCGCTGGAGGACCCGGCCAGCATCTTCCCCTGGTGTTCCTGGTGCGGGAAGGATGACGGTCGTTGGCGGTCCTGCCCAGATGTGCCACCGGCAAACTGGTGAGGCTGGTGTGAGGAGGAGGGCCACAACTGGGCAGGATGCCCCTACAACCAGGCCCAGGAAGAGGTACAGTGTTCACCCCGAGCCACCTTCCCGAGAGGGGCGAGGAGCCGCCGCCGCTCCCGAGAGCCAGAGAGGGAGGAGCTATGGCCCAAGGATGCCTGCCTTGCACCGCCCAGGGATGCCACGTCCACTCTGCTCAGGGATGACTCATTTGGATCGCCTGGGGTTGCCTGCTGCTCCGCATTGCTTGGGACTGCTGGTGTCTCCTTTTTGTTTTCTAGGGTTGCTGAGGGTCGACTGCCGTCGCTGTATTACCTTGGAGATCCGGGGCCCCCTCCCCCAAAGAAGGCTTGGGGGCTTCGACATCAACCCCGCTCACCACCACCCACCATAACAGCCCACCCAAGGGATATAATTGGACTCTTGGGGGGAGGGGGGTGGGGGGAAGGGGGGAGTTGGCCGATTGCGGCCGGTGTACGTTGTACATGGGGGGAGGTGTGTGGCAGAGCAAAGCTCTGCCCTTTTTAAATTGGCAGGGATGGGGTTAATTTCCCCTACCTGCCTGGGTTTATTATGTTCAGGTGGCTGGGGTTGATTAGTTGATTAGGTTAATTAACGATCAATCAGCGCCCAGCCACCTGACATAAAAGGAGGCCTCTGCTTCTCATTTAGGGGGAGGGAGCTGAGGAAGCAGGTTGGTGTTTGTGTGTGATTTTTTTGAATTTTGCTAAAACCAGTGAAGGTATTGCCCAGCCTGGAAACCTTTATTTTGTACATTTTTTTTTTGTCTTTCTTTTTGTGTTTAAATCCCTTTATTTTGCCCTTGTGCACTTTTATTTTGTGTTATTTATAATAAAATTAGTATTTTTTTGTACTGCAGACTGTCTCTGGGCCTCTATTCACTCACCAGCCTGCCACAGTGCCCTTAGGGATTTAAGATGGCGCTATCAAGTGCTAGGTTGCATAAGTACGTTACTTTACCACAATTTGTATATTGATAGTTTTAACACCTGTGCAATGGAGTATTGCGGGCCATTGATACAACAGTGTTATTTCTTGCTAGTTTTATACCAGTAACATTTTAATTCTATTTTCTCTCACACAGAACAAACACCCTTAGATTCCTTTGTCAGTTGTGTGTTATGCAAAGTTCATCCTAATTCATCAAAAACCATTAACTGCTTAAATCATAAAAAATATTATAACCTTATATAGCACTAAAACAGTGGATTAGAAAAACGTATACAACACATGCATTATTATTATTTCACACAATGTGAAATTCCACATATGGTGCAGGTAAATACAGCAGCGGGGAAGCATTTTATAGCACCTCCATGCAGGAATTTGGGGGAGCAAGCGAAGTCAGAGATGTGGAATTGCACTGAATATATGGAGAATTGCAAAAACAAGCCTATGGTAAACAACACATACAGTATATTGAAATTCAACTGCATCAGCTCAAAGTCTTTGAGCTTTCAGATATCTCTCAAAGCAAAAAATGAATCAAAACAAATACAACATGGAACTTGTACACAATCATCCAGCAACACTGGGAAACCTTGAACACTATAATGAGTAATTCCAAATGCAACAGCTCATAATTATTGGATGTGTGTATCTCTAACTGAAAATCCTAGCACCTTGCATTCAGCTAAAGGAAGAATTGTAATGATGAACCTCATCCACTAAATAGATGAGGAATAGAACTAATTCTTCTTAGCCTCCAGGCCAACGAAACGACTCCACCCCCCTCTCTGTAAATTGTATTATGCACCAGTGGGTGACGGGGACAATAATTACTAGCAACGCTCTTTCCTTTGCTTCACTTTAATCATTCAAAAAGCTCAATGTTTAGAAAGATAGGACACTAAACAACTGACCATAGTCCCATGTGGCCCTGACTTCTGACCCCAGTGTCATGGCCTGTGACCCCTCTCCCCACCCCCATCAAAACCAGATTGAATCTGATCCCATTATAAAAATCCAACTATATCCCATCATAAATCTTTTTGTTTAATTCTATCTCTGTTTAATGACTAGTCCATAATATTCAGCTAGGATTCACTCTTGATTTATGCCTTTCCTTTCTCTCTAATGAACCTGTAGAGTTAAAGATGCTGCATCACTATTATGAGACATTAACAGATTGAAATAATCACGAAACATACTCAATACTCTGAATCAATGAAATGTTCAATACAAAAAACGATTTTATATTTCTGAAGAAGAAGAAGAAGAAGAAGAAGAAGAAGAAGAAGAAGAAGAAGAAGAAGAAGAAGAAGAAGAAGAAGAAGAAGAATGAAAGGTGTTCTGTACTACAATGATTTTCAGTATTACTTGATAACAATATTCTTCAGCTTAAAGTTCCATTCGGCTATAATGAAATATTTTGCACAGATTAATAATTCACATGCCTTTTCATAATGAATGTCAAGAAATAATAATAATAATAATAAAAAACACTCAACACAATTAAATAGAGCATGTAATACCTAATACCTAAATGAAACTTTATGATTTAGACATATATAAACAAACAAAATCTATCAAATAAATACAACTGTCTAAAGAGATTATTTTAAACAGAAGGAATTTTAAACTTTTTGTATGGTTTTTCAAAATTAATATTTATTTATAACTATAATCCATGGCAACCCAAAAATCTACATAAATATGTATGGAATAACAACAACAACAATAACAATAACAATAACAATAACAATAACAATACTACGACTACTACTACTACCAGGACCCCTTCATGAGGACCGCTGTGTCTGGACAGGAGACCCCACCGCGGGCTGGGACCCCCATTACAAACGTCTACGTGCCAGAGACCCACAAGACTAACCTGGAGGGGCGTGGAAAAAGCAGCCCTTCTCTGTGGATCCCAGTGGACTATGTTCATTCCCAGTCTGATGCAGTAGCTTTGTACAAAATAAAGAACTTTTTTTGGTTTTAAACTACGAATAATAATAATAATAATAATAATAATAATAATAATAATAATAATAATAATAATAATAATAATAATACATACATACATACATACCCTTTTAGTTTCATAAACTATAAATAACACATCTACAATCAAATAAAATACTAAAATGCTGCTGTTAAAAGCTACCTTAGTTATACATACAAAATGATAAAAACAAACAATAAATAATTTGAGCAATGGCTTTCTGTGAGGAGAGATCTGGACATTATATTCTGTAGGCCTAATTGTGGGCATTCTAGGGCTTTAAATGATCAGTAGGCCGTGAGTTGCTGATTAAATGCTGTAAATAAAGTTATCAGTATCATAATCTAAAACATATGATGCATTGTAAATACTTTTTTTGTCTGTGAAAGAGGCATTTAGCAGTGGAAAAGAATACAAAATATATTTTGTAAGGTGTTTCCACACACTTTTTGCCCATAACGCATTAATAGACCTATGAATAACAATGGCACTTAGCAGAGAGGCGATTTTAACCAGATATAACAGATTGATAAAATTCTTGAACCTGACATAAAATTACAAATGCTAGACAGCCAACAAAATCAATTTTGTCCTGTTGCCATCTGTGAGACACCTGACTCCATGAAAATAATCGAGGAAAAGTTCCCAGGAAAATAATAACAATACAATAATTAAAATAGTACTCATTTTTTTCCACAAAAAAAATCTATTTATATATATATATATATATATATATATATATATATATATATATATATATATATATATATATACACACACACACACACACACACACACACACATATATATATATATATATATATATATATATATATATATATAGTGCCTATAGAAAGTCTACACCCCCTTGAACTTTTTTCACATTTTGTTGTGTCAGTGCTTCAGTTTCATACGTTTAAATGAGGATTTATTTTCCACTTATCTACACACCATTCTCTACACTATTAAGGGGAAAAAGTTTTTATTAAGAAACAAATTAAAAATTAAAAATACAAAACTGAAAGATCATAATTGTCTCCACCCCCTTGAGTTAATAGTTGGTGGAAGCACCTTTGGCAGCAATTACAGCTGTGAGTCTGTTGGGATAGGTTTCTACCAATTTTGCACACCTAGATTTGGCAATACTTGACCATTCTTCTTTACAAAACTGTTCAAGCTCTGTCAAGTTCCTTGCGAAGCGTTGATGGACAGCAAGCTTCAAGTCATGCCACAAATTTTCGATTGGATTTAGGTCGGGGCTCTGACTGAGCCACGCAAGGACAATTAACTTTATGTTCCTTAGCCACTCTACTATTGCTTTGGCTGTGTGCTTTGGGTCGTGTCATGTTGAAAGGTGAACTTCCATCCCATTTTCAGCTTTCTTGCAGAGGGCAGCAGGTTTTCCTCAAGGACTTTTCTGTATTTTGCTCCATTAATTTTCCCTTGTATCCTGACAAGTGCCCCAGTCCCTGCCGATGAGAAACATCCGCATACAATGATGCTGCCACCACCATGCTTCACAGTAGGGATGGTGTTCTTTTCTCACAAAGTTGCCATTGGCCTCTTGGTAGCCTTTCTGATCACTTTCCTTCTTGCTCGGTCATCCAGTTTGGAGGGACGGCTTGATCTAGGCAGGGTCTTGGTGATGCCATACACCTTCCATTTCTTAATAATCGTCTTGACCATGCTCCAAGGGATATTCAAGGCCTTTGATATTTTTTATACCCATCCCCTGATCTGTGCCTTTCAACAACTTTGTCCGAGTACTTTTGAAAGCGTTTTGGTGCTCATGGTTGAGTCTTTGCTTTGAAATGCACTACCCAACAGAGAGAACCTACAGGAACTGCTGAATATATCCTGAAATCATGTGAATCACTACAATTTAACACAGGTGGAGACCACTTAACTTGGTGTGTGATTTTGAAGGCGATTGGTTACACCTGAGCTAATTTAAAATTGCTATTACAAGTGGGTGGACACTTATCCAAACAAGCTATTTCAGTTTTTATTTTTAATTTATTTTGTACAAATTTCTAGAATATTTTTTTCACTTGGAAGTTGTGGAGTAGGATGTGTAGATAAATGAAAAAACAAAAAACAAAAAAAATTACGTAAATTAAGGTCGATTATTCCGTTTGTTTTCCACTTTTTCCACTTTAAAATCTGAAGACGCCCGCACTGTGTGTATGTATATATATATATATATATATATATATATATATATATATATATATATATATATATATATATATATATATATAGTAGTGATGGCATTTGATATAATCAGTGATCATCTATATCTTGATTACAACCTGTACACTAACTCCCAGTAAATAAATAAAATCTAGTAAAATCTAGTATTATTACAATATGTGGTAATGTCTTTGTATCAAAACATAATAGTTGAACATAAAAAAACAAGCTGTCACACCCGTGAGGGGACATTCAGTTTTATCATTTTCCTTCCAAACTTTACCTCATAAAATCTTTTTCCTGTAGACCCGATTAAATCATGTTTCCGCAGGCTGCATTGACATCTGCCAGTGTTATTTAGACTCCACACCAATAATCCCCAGGTCCTGCATTGCTCCAATATACAAGCAAAGGGGTAAAGTGAATTATTTACATGTGGATTATGATAAATGCAACATGCAACAATTTCAAATATTTTACTGAGTTACAGTTCATATAAGGAAATCAGTCAATTTAAATAAATTCATTAGGCTCTAATCTATGGATTTCATATGACTGGGAATACAGATATGCATCTGTTGGTCACAGATACCTTAAAAAAAAGAAAAGGTAGGGGCATTGATCAGTGGCCATCGAAGGTGAGCATTTGCCCACCGAAGTCGGTTACAACTCCGAACTGCAGTCAGGTCAAGACCCTGGTGAGAATGACGAGCACAAAGATAAGCTTCCGAGACAGTTTCTGACAGTTTGTGAGAAATTCTTCGGTTTCATCAGCTGTCCAGGTGGCTGGTCTCAGACGATCCCGCAGGTGAAGAAGCCGGATGTGGAGGTCCTGGGCTGGCGTGGTTACACGTGGTCTGCGGTTGTGAGGCCGATTGGACGTACTGCCAAATTCTCTAAAATGACAGCTTATGGTAGAGAAATGAACATTCAATTCTTTGGCAACAGCTCTGGAGGACAATCCTGCAGTCAGCATGCCAATTGCACGCTCCCTCAAAACTTGAGACATCTGTGGCTTTGTGTTATGTGACAAAACTGCACATTTTAGAGTGGCCTTTTATTGTCCCCAACACAAGGTGCACCTGTGTAATGATCATGCTGTTTAATCAGCTTCTTGATATCCCACACCTGTCAGGTGGATGGATTATCTTGGCAAAGGAGAAATGCTCACTAACAGGGATGTAAACAAATTTGTGAACAAAATTTGAGAAAAATAAGCTTTTTGTGCATATGGAAAATTTCTGAGATCTTTTATTTCAGCTCATGAAACATGGGACCAACACTTTACATGTTGCATTTATATTTTTGTTCAGTGTATAAGAAGCAATGAGGTGTTGCTAGGCTGCTTGCTGTGAAATGGATCAGTGCCACATCTAACTGTGTACCTTCTATTGCCAAAAAAAACTACTACTACCAATAATAATAATAATAATAATAATAATAATAATAATAATAATAATAATAATAATAACGAAAAAAGATATCAAAGCTGATAAAGTTTGCACTTGATAACAAGTGATTGTATAATATCCATAGACAAACCATTACAACCAGTTAAATAAGAAAACGTTTATAAGTATACACAAACATGCATACAGGGAGTAAAATAATGTTGGCTATCTACTACTAGGATTTTCACAGAACAAACAGCAAGGTTAATTGAATTTACTGGTAGGTTAATAAATAGGGGTCAGTTGGTCAGCCACACTGGGATCAGGTTGTGAAATGTAAAGATTTCTGTATTTTACCATAAGAACTAAGCATGCGAGAGGCAGCATGATTTCTAAGTCAACATTGGTGTGATTTAAAGTATCTACAATGGCGTTGTCTGCTTTGCCTATATAATACTCTATAGACTGTTTGTAGTATATATACTACAATATATATATATATATATATAAACATAAATATCCAAAGCAATGTAAAGGTGTAATATGGCATTTGCCTGTTAGGGGGCAGTAATTCTTTTTTAGGCTGATCTGTACCATGTATCATGTAATTCAGCAGTATCCCTGACCTGCTTTAGTTTAGAGTGGTAAGATTGACTGCAGCTATCTTGAGATACATCTAATCTCTTTCAAGATGGCTACCAAAGTGCCTCCCCCCTAGAGCACAACACAACTACCTTCATCTGGTCAGCCACAATAGAGATAGAACCCATTATTTGCACTACCTCAAAAAGAGTTAGCACTGGCACAATGGGCTATGAAATCTGTGTGGTTCAGTGGGTAGCAGTACCATCTGCTAATTCCCTGTAGTATCCCATCTAGTCTCTGTGCTGCAGTGTACCAGCCCTGTCAATGCTAGGGACACAGATAAGTAGCTTTTGGTAAAAATAAAAGGACAAAAAGAAAAGTGCTGGGGAGCTGAGATAGGCGCCTTCACTTTGCAGCAGATGTGGACTTCAATCAATAAAATCAATAGCTAATGTTCGCTGACTGTAAAATGGTTAAAGAGGTTGCTGGCGAGTGACCATATGATGGATGGCCAGTGGGTACTAGAACTGCAGAAAGGTCAAAGGTGACTATCACCTTGAGATAAAATCTACAGCTGGCCCTCTTCCTACTGGACACTGATTGGGGTCGTAAGATCGGCTTCTGTCAGCCTTCTGGCACATCCTAAGGAGCTGGATGACCACTAGCTGTTTTTAAAAGATATAGCATTAATTTCCCCTGCTTTATTTGCTTGTAATGTGCTGATTTGCTCACTTTCTTCATCAAAATGCCAGTAAAGGCATCATCCTTTCTGGGATTTAACTGTTTGGGCTCTAATTGCCCGAATGGCAAAGTCAGCCTTGTTGCCCTATGGATTAAGCAAGGATATTGCAATTAATTATAACTGATCAATAGCTACCGATAGGTAAACACTATAGGGTGGATATAAGGTTTAGATAACATTCAGTAGAAACTTTTTGGTTATTTCTTTGTTAAAGGATCACAACCATAATTTTGTACTTCACACCACACAATGTTTTAGTGTGTCTACAGAAAGACATGTACCTTAAAATATTATTTGTAAATCATGGCTAGATTTTACAATATTCAAGATCAGGGCCTATGGAGAAATATGGGGTCTGAGATCATCTTAGGCCCCCATACTGTTGACAAAATTCAGGGGTAGATGTCCTAAGATGCGCCAGTAGCAGTGCAAATATACTGTAATTTGCATTATCATTGTGACACTTAGCAAAGTAAACATTTTGCCGTATGCACTAATAGAAAATATGTTAATGAAAAGATCCTCAATATATATCTGTTTTATCTTCTTAGCGTGATCTCTAGCATTATACATGACGAGAGTCGTGCGACATTGTTCAGATAAATAGCGAGAGTCGAGTTGTGGTTTGCTGCAGCAGAGGGTGCCCAAAGGGTAACATCTATACATGCAAGGGTGCAAGAATCAAAATAACATTGCTTTTGATCAATTTAAACATCATCTGTACAATTCATTGTATTCTGTCTTCATTTGACCTATTAATGATATATATATATATATATATATATATATATATATATATATATATATATATATACATACATACATACATACCTATTTTAGCACCTATATACATATATACTATAGTGGGTCCCCCACCTTCATCCCCCAAAAAGAATTTCATAATCATATAGTAGATCTTCACTAAACCAAATATGTAGGTGTTAGGTGTTAGGTTTAAAAACAATACAATAAAATCACACACATATATATTTATAGTGCTCAATGCATTTTAAATGTAATTCTTTGCGCTGAAATAACACTAATGTGTTTTGGGTAGGCTACACATTATGTTAAAACAGTAAAACTGTTCAGTAGGCCTATACAGTATACAGTACAGTAGTAAAATCAAATGAATACCTAGAGCTCTTTCTTTTTTCTTTAGCCTACCAGTAACACAAAATAAATCATGCTGCTGCATTGTGTACGATGCAATTAAAATATTATTTTAAATTGAAACTAAATGAGTTTAGCGTTTTTTTTTGTTTTTTTTTAAATTATTATTTTTAGCTTGGTCTACTTAGAAGCCTAGACAATTAACACACAATAGATCATGGTCCTATACAGATGCTCAGAATGAGCTGGAGGGGTTAGTGGCACATGTGTGCAGTCTATTGCTCCCGACACGTTGGGGAAACCAGAATTGTCATAGAAATTTGTTTTCAAGGCTTGTAAGGACACCCTGACTTTCCTGAAAATTAGGTACTTCGGTGTTCGCCTCAAAAATGCATTAAGCACAACTGGCAACGCACGAGAAAAAGCGGAGTGGGAAATGTCAGCAACTATTGTGACTGTTTAATACATGCTTTCAAAAGTTCATAAAAAATTGATGCAATTGTAAGAGTCGCAATGGTGGGAATCCTCATTTGCATTTCGGCCATTTTTGCAAATGTATGTAGGGACACCCATAATTAGATATTCATCTAAGGTTGAACAGCAAAGAAAAACTGCTGCCGCAAAGTATTTCCTAGAAAGTCGCTATCAGCATTGCGCTTGTTTTGTACATTTCACCCTAGACTTCCGACTCGTTTGCAAAAGAGAAGAGTAAGCAAAGAAGAATGAGTCAGGATGAAATACCCAATGATTTTTTGTTATTTGTAAATCACAGTAAACTGAACCTGAAGAACATTAATGTGACTGCTGATTTTCAGAGGTGGCAGCATTCCTTTACAACAATTGTTACCATTCTTTTTTTTTTTTTTTTTTTTTTTTTTTTTTACTATAGTATGCCTAAGACTTTTTTTGAAGCTTGATCTGGGTGTAAAAATGCAAGACCCTTCCAAATGACTTTAATACAGCTGTTTAACATTAATTCACTGACTGTTCTTGCAGTGCCAGCTGGTGGAACAATTTTGTACCTGTGGTATTTTAGAATTAGATTTTTGCATATCACAGTTGGACCTTTGTCCGAATGTGGTATTTGTGGCATCTTTCAAAACTCTGCACAACCTTAGTAAATATATATCTGTGTGAGTGTGCTGATGAGGGGGCCTGTGGTCAGCTGATCATGTAGCAGAAGTCGATATAAGCCTGAGTGATATCTTTAAAGTTTACCACTGTATTGTTGAAAGGCATTTTTGCACTTTTACCATGTTTATGCTATGCATTTACAATAGCTTACCATGGTTAATATGTTTTACCATACCTCTCTGTGCTTTACAATGCTTACAATATCCTTTATTACACTTTGCTATGCGTTTACTATGTGAAACTTCTATATGGGTACACCTGGAGTCATGTGAGTGGACATAGAACCCAACCATACATATGTGTGATGATCTGCTATTATAGATGTAGTGAGGAGTCTTGTTTCTTATTTCTCTGTGAAAAAGTGAATTATATAGATGTATGCCACATTGTCATGTGATATTAACTTACTACTTTTAATCATGACTGTTTTTTGCACTTGTGTATTTTGCCAGGACCCCTTGAAAATAACATGGATGGGTTTATTCTGGTTACATAAATACATTAGCAATTGAAATATCCACAATATTATCACCAGCACCCTTCTTTCTATGGTCACTTGCTGGCACTCGGGTCTTGGAGTACTGCAGCCACACATAAGTGATCCTTATCCATGTACTGACCCAGGCTACCCCCTCTCCACTGGATGGTCCTGTGCTTTATATTAATATAGGAAATAAAATAGAATTGTATTTTTCTCTTTATCAGCAGCCCAGCTGTGGCTTGCACCAAAATGATTGGTAATAATTTCCCAGCTCTTTTTCATTCTCTCCCTTAGGAGAAAGCCACCCCCCTCCCATCATCACCAAACCCCTGGAAAACCATTTCTGCATCGCCTGGATCAGAATAAACACCTTCTGAAATGTCAGTGCTAGATTTGAGCTGGCTGACTTCAGTGAAGCCAGAAGCACACTGATACGCTGAGGCACCACACTGGGCATGGGTTTTTCATTTCCAGACTCAGAGGGAGGACATGTTTCAATTGAAACTGTTCCACATTGCCATTATACTCATTGAATACAGGGCTAATACCAAAGATTAATACCTTTTTATGATGAGTAGTTGCTACTATTCAATAACAGTTTTGATTCGGCAAAGAAAGTATGGGCAAATGCACAGTAATCACTTCCATTAAAATAAATGTTTTAAGCCTCGCAAACAACTGAAATGACTGGTTTTAGACCTGATTAGCACTTTTTCTTGGAATTTAGGTAAGATAATCTAAGATTAACAGTAGAACATGTTGAATCGCTAATAAAATCATCTACAGTTCTTTGCTTTACTGTTACTGTATTCAAACATTTTTTGTTGTTGTTTATCCCATACAGAAATACCTGTGTTTAGTGTTTTAACATTCCTATATGTAATATAGATTTTATAATGAAATATTTGAAAAGAAAGCTTTATTCAGGTTCAGGATCTACACTGCACTTCCTTTGGATTAAGTTCTATAGAAAACCAATTACAAATTGACAATGCTTGAAAGCCAGTGTTTCATGCTGCATTCCAATACTGAGAATGAGGTATTTGCAAGAGCTCTCAGTGCTACATGACTATTGTAGAATAAACAATGTTTGGATCGTTACTTTTATTTTTCTATCCTTTTTCTTTTAAATGCATACATACATCATCCGACAGGTTCATTTTGCTCAGAAAAGATCCCACTGTTTTGATATTCATTTACTTTGCCACTGACCTTTGGTATTTGTGCTTATTGATGCTCTTTCTCTCCCTGCGCCATTGTGTAGAAACACCTTGAAGTGCCAAGCTTTAAGAATGACTCCCTTTTTTCCTCTTTCTCTTTTGTTGTGTGGATTAGCTTGGCCTTGTCAGAACACATGCTCTAGTTAGAGGCTAGAAATATTTCCCATCTGACTCCAAAGTATTGATTTTTCAGCATCAGCCATGTCTCCCAACTGCGGGGGCGAAAGGTGAAAGTTCAGCCTGCAGTGGCCAGCTTTACCTTCCTATTAGTGTCATGTCCTTTCCGGGCATTTTCAGCTGATATGTCCTCTGATCCTGAGTGAAAGACAGTTACTGGCCTATTATTATATCACACTAGACCAGGCCATGATGTTCCCAGGCTCTACTTAGTCAGTCTGTTTTGGTCATTAAAGCAAACCTTTTAAGCTCTTGCATTGCAACCAGCCAAACTGACACAGCCACATTTTAAAACACAAAACTGATTTAAGATTTCTGTATAACTTTAAGAAATCTTCAGATATTTCAAGGGTTAAGCCTATGTTGTGAAGAGTGAGGCCCAAACAAAACAGCAAAATGGTCAGACTCAAAAACCATGTTTTGAAAGCGAAAAACCCATGATGATGAAAGCACAGCTTATTAAACATTTAAAACTGATATCAGATCATAACTCTTCAACCACCAACAGCAAGGCCTGAGGAATGGACACAATGCAGCCGATAGCTAATTCTTAATTATGCTGATCAGCAAAACGAACCATTCAGGTAGAGTACAATTCAATAATTGGTCAATACAATTTTCATTACTTATCTTGCTTACAAAAATCTAACTGGAAAACATTAACAGGTCAGACACAACTAAATAGAGTGTCAGTCAATGTGACCACTCCTAAGACAATTTAGAAAATCACAAATTGGGTATAAATAGACTAGTGCAGTTATACCATTGATCTATAACTGTTTATATACAGCTCAATAAAATCTACAGGATCTCCCCAATAAGAGCAAGGGCTTTTCTGGGAATATTCATAGATCTGATAATTTAACCATAAAAGTTTACTATTGCACATATGCTTCAGCAGCAGGTTTCCATAATACAATATTCCAATTTCTATATATTTATAGTTATGCGCAACAGGAACAATGATCATTATATTAGTTTTTATATTTTTTTAACACATTAAACTGCTGTCCGGACCACTAGATTACTCTGTCTGTATAGTCTATATGATTTCTGTGTACATATTATTTTGTAAAGCGCAAATAGTAATTTATTTTAAAAGAAAATAGTCACACAATAAACCACTTTAAGAAATAGGATAATTAGGTGTAGACTATATAAAATCATAGACTACAATGCAGTTTACAAACACATTTTAAAACAACATGTACTTGCATGTCTCTTTTTCTCCCTAATATTAATGTCCTAATAATAAGCTTAAAATTACACAATCTCAATGAGAAAAAAATAATAATACAATAGTGATATAGAGTGATATAGTTTTGTAAAGAAGAACAGTCAAATATTGCCAAATCTAGGTGTGCAAAGCTGGTAAATAACTATCCCAACAGATTCACAACTGTAATTGCTGCCAAAGGTGCTTCCACCAAGTATTAACTCAGGGGGGTGGAGACTTATCCAATTATGATCTTTCAGTTTTGTATTTTTAATATACAATTTTTTTTTCTCAATAAAAACTTTTTACCCTTAACAGTGTGGAGTATGGTGTGTAGATAAGTGGGAAAAACATCCTCATTTAAATGCAAGAAACTCTGAGGCACTGAAAGAACAAAATGTGAAAAAGTTCAAGGGGGTGTAGACTTTCTATAGGCACTGTATTAGTGCTGGTATTTCTTGTCAAACAGGAAGCTTTTTGCCAAGCTCTGCATGTCACTCAGGTTTGCAAGGAACATACCTTTCACGGGACATTTTTGGTGCACAAGGAAATCACTTGAGAGGAAGAAAATGCAGTTTACTGCAAAGTTTGTTATGTCTAGTAAAGCAAAGTGGGGTGTTTGGATGCAAGTGAGATATACCATGATTTTAATGTTCAAACAGCAAGTAGGAGACTAAACATTACATCCAAGAAAAGTCGAAACATGTACAAAACAAAGATAAGCACAACAAAAGTAAACTTTCATGCCTAATAATATTTACTTTAAGCTACATTGACTTTTGGATGTAGGTTCACTGTTTGTATTAGCAATACAACTGCTGCTTGCTTGCCACAGTGTGATTGTGGGGTGATTTTTCATTACTTTTGCGTTTTTTTTCAGTTCGTAAATTCTAGCCATATGTATCTCTTTGCTGAATGTTCCCAAAGTGCATTGACTGCTTAGAAATTAGATGTGATGCCGGTTGCATGAAGGACACAATATTGTGAAATATTTTGTACATGTTTCATTTATATTTATTTTATTTGAACACAGGTGTACACACAACATAAAGTAACATAGCATTTACAGTACTGTACTTATTCAGTATAATCATAGATAGCCCATATACACACAAACACATACACTATTGCCATGTACAGTGAAGAGTGTCTTCCATAGCTACTACTGTATATTACCATATGAGTATTACCATGTTATGTCACATCTCAAACAAATATATTGACAATAAAGCCACTTAGGTATCTACATTTAAAAGAAGGACAGTTCCAAATACAGTAATAATAAATCAATAACACACTAAAAGCTTACACAGGAGTGACAATACAAATTTGACTGTGGTGGGGAGAGCTGAGCATTGACAATGCAAAAGTGCAGGGTGTGAGTACAACTGTGGGGATTTTCCTTTCAGTATCAGTTTGGAATAATGCAAAGAGCTTGTAATTAACTTTGTATAGAACTGCATTTTGAGAGATGTTGCAAGAAAGTGGAGATGATGTACGGGACTAGGGATTTTCATATTGGTTCATTTGTTGAAAATTAATTTTGCAATTGAATGTGGCCATCATAACAGTACATTCTGACCAAACAAAACCTGTTATGATTAGCACTGGTTTATCAGGTTATTTCTCCAGTCATTGAGCTGTTAAAATGTATATTGTTTGCATGAATATCCATTTTAATTTAAACAGTTTTATTGTTCAGCTCCTGTACCAAATCACTATTTACAAATGCAATCTATGGCTACAGTGATATTTGTTTCTGTTAGGTTATGACCTCAAGTTCAGTTGCTTCTGCAACATTCCCCACCTCCTTCATTTATACACAGCTGCAAAACAGGATAAACAAACCAATGTGGTTCTGACCCCTGGATGGTGCAGAAAGGTTAGAAAAACATATCCATCCTTCCTGTGGAGCCTGACATTTGGTTAATGTGGTGAATTTGCATTGGGTTGTAGCTGTAGAGCAAGAAGTGATATGATCATAATATTAGTAATGGCATTCTAATCGGGAAATGGTGGTGTTGAATCTAGCACCAATTTAAAAAGGGGTGGAGCTTAAGACATATACAACACATCTGTAGTTACAATAAACTTGCTGAAGGGCAGTTTATTCAACCTTATTTAGAAAGCGGCCTCACAATAGTACAGCTTTACATGGAAAGCATGCTTGCTTATAGCACAGCAAAGCACTGATTTGCATTCAGTGACAGAATAGGCCTATTTTAAGTGATATTATATCTTAAATTCTCAATTAGTATTCAACAATTACACAGAACAAAGGCTAAGAAGTCAAGCTCCAGACATCTACATTGCAGAGCCTTGGTTTCTTCCAGAATATTTATCTATGCTCAATGATTGCAAACTTAATGTAGCTCTGTTTTTAAAGCAGTTAACTATCTGCTAATTAGAACAACGCCATAATGATGTACAAATATTGTTTGCTTTGCTTTCAGGAGTTATAAGGCTTTCTGAACTTTTGTTAAACTTGAAACTTTACTAAAAACAGGGACACTCACAGCAAACATATTCTTGCAGAACCTTGCTTGACTGTTAATATACACCCAGAAAGAAAAAATAAAAGCGGTAGCTTTCTGCATTCAGTCAGTGTCCCAAGAATGAAATAATTCCTTCCTTTGCTAACATGAAGTGCGAGCAGCTGCAGAAGAAAGGCAGCTCAAGGTATTGCACAATATGGAAGAAAGCAGATTAATCATACCTGATCGGTCACAGAGTGGCTATATATTACTTTTGAAATACACATTTTGCATTAATGCTCAACTGCCTCAGTAATAGATGGACAACCAAGAACCAATCTACGCTCAGCTTGCTGGCTCTTTGGGTGGTTAAACAAATGGATTGTTTCCCATGGTGCCACTGATAGGATTCATCTATTAACAATACAAACAAATCCTAACTTGAGATTACATAGCACAGACGAGTCTAGATTAAATGATGCAGTCTCGATGTTTTATATAATTTAATATGCTTTTTTACATGTACCTTTATTGATGACCATTTTCTTTTGCAGGTGGGGCACTGATATTCTCTATGATTATCATTGCCTCTTTATTTTGGAATGAGGAAAAAAAAAAAGTTTGAGACCAATTTACAGTAAAATCTGAACGAAAGACCATTTGTATGAAACGGTCTATAAAAGACAACTTTTACTCTCTAAAACAGGTTTGAAAATACACTTAACCTTAAAAAAATGATAACCTTGATGTAAACAACCAAACAGTGCAAATGATCTTTTACAGACTACATGGTCGGCCAGCACCACAGGCTGTGGTTCCTGTGATGATTTAGTGGTCTTGCCCGGTCCTCAGACCATGAAACGGTGCTCCTTGCCATCATGGACCATCAGGATGACATTGCGGTTGGAGGTCCAGATCAGTCGTGCCAGCTTTAGTGCATTCTGGGAGCCGGGGGAGACGGGTTGGACTGGAGGGACCTGGTATGTTTTAATACAGCGCAGCTGAGGGGCAGAGTTCAGCATGCCAATGCTCCCCAATAATGATGTGTTCATCTAGGAAAAAAACAAACAAACAAAAGAGAATGCATAGCAATAAGTTCCTTTTTTTTTGTATTTACAGCTTTTTCTCCCGATTTGCTTTATTCACAAGATGATTTTATTCAAATAATGTATTATTATTACAAAAAATACACACTGGTATGAAGTATGCAAACAGTTAATTATGGGAATAACAAATACATGGCCAATACTCATGTATGTGTGCTATATACAAAACAATATGGTATTTTTTACATTATTCTAACATAATTACACATTTTTCTATGCTTGTGTGTGTGTGGAACTTCATAATGTGGCAAAGTGACCTATCTACATACAAAAGTATCCTTTTTGTCTATATGAAATCAGTGCCAATTAAAGAAAAAAACCTGAAAATCTTGCAAAATATTGTGATATTTTGTTTGTTAACTGAAGAGAAAGCCTCCAGAAAATATACTGTTTAAATACAATCCTTAATCCACTTTATAAAAGCTGCCAACCAGAGCCATAGTAAGAGGGAAATGCCAAGCACAGGTCCCAGGAAATCATGCATGTATTATTTATTTCTATATAGGGTTGTCTTTAATTGACAAGAAAGGTGGTCCAAGACAGATATACTGGACATTCATGTATACATTGTGATCGAGCAACCACACTCATGTTCGTAAGCCCCTTAGAAATGGAGTTTAGGCACTACTTTTAAGAAACAAAAACAAAACCTAGCTCTCCTCGAGCACTAAACAGACCAGGAACCTTACTAAAAACAGGACAGCTAAGCTGTTTTCCTGTTAAAACAAACACAACAAAAACGCAGTTTTTAACAAATAACAAAAACTACACGCAGTACCTTTTTTTCCTCTTGATATGCTTGAGCGACCGAAGCGAGGAAGGATTAACCCCCTCCTCACTGTGTTTATATATATACACAGTGGTTTGCAGAAGTATTCACCCCCTACCAATAATGTCACATTTTGTTGAATTACAAATAATGTACGCACAATTTTTCAAACAAACTTTTTTTTTATTCAAAGCTGTAGTGGTTAAACTGAACACTGTTATATGACAAGGAGGTTAAACGTCAGCAAAACTTGCAAAGAAAATTTACGAAATGAAATTTACTGGTTGCATAAGTATTCAGCCACTTAAGTCAGTACTTGGTAGAAGCACCTTTTGCAGCAATTACTGCTACCAGTCTTTTTGGATAGGTCTCTACTAGTTTTGCACAGTAGGATGGTGAAATTGTTGCCCATTCTTCACAGGAAAATAGCTCCAGTTTTGTTGGGGATTGTCGATGGACTGCAATCTTCAAGTCTTGCCATAAACTTTCGATTGGATTCAAGTTAAGACTTTGACTGGGCCACTCAAAAACATTAATTCTCTTCTTGTTCAACCACTCCAGTGTGGCTTTGTGCTTCTGGTCATTGTCCTGCTGAAATGTTAGTTTCCTCCCCAGTTTCAGAGTCTTGGCTGATTCAAACAGGTTTTCCTCAAGGATTTGCCTATACTTTGCACCATCCATTCTCCCCTCTATCCTGGGGGACAAGCTTCCCAGTCCCTGCTGAAGAGAAGCATTCCCATAACATGATGCTGCCACCACCATTCTTGACAGTTGAGGTGGTGTCGACTGGGTGATGTGTAGTGTTGGGCTTGCGCCAGACGTAATGCCTGGAATTTAGACCGAAAAGTTCAATTTTTGTCTTGTCTGACCGCAAAACCTTTTTCCACATGTCTGCAGAATCATCTACATGCTTTTTCACAAACTCCATACGTGCTTTTAAGATGAGGCCTTTTGAGTAATGGCTTCTTTCTTGCCACCATTTCACTAATTTTGTGACCTTTCAAACAAATAATTTGCACCTGAGCTGATTTACGGCTGCAGTAGCAAAGGGGTTGAATACTTATGCAACTGAGATGAATCTGTTTTTCTCTGTAAATCTTACTTATTTATTTTCTATATGCATTTTTTAACTTCATCAATATGGAGTAGTTTGTGTAGATTCTACATATAAAGTCTAATTTGAAAGCGTTGTGGAGTACGCTTTGTGTATAATATATATATATATATATACATTAGTATATATATATATATATATATATATATATATATATATATAATTACACTAAACTCCACTTGGATCATATAATAATAAGGGGATAAAACAGTAACTACTGTAATTAATAATACAATGCCTGCATTTTTTCCAGTGTTAAAACATGCAGTAGTTGTGATTACCTTTTGTAGGCTGGCTCAGCGGCAGAACAGTGTCAGAGACTGTAAATCACAGCATCTCTAGCAGGGAGTGTGCCAGCATGGCTGACATTTTCACAATTTAAATCATCTTGAGTAATAACCCTTTTAAGATGACTAATGTGACTGATTTTCCTGCATTAAGAGTGCAAAATACAATGCAGGAGGAGGAGATATCACTCCATCTTAAGGTCACTGGAAAGGAGTCATGTAAAGAAAAAAAGAAGTGTATTTTTTAGAAATAGCATTTTAGCTTTAAACATTCCCATAAGAAATGTATTATGTTATCCATCTTAAAAACAGAACGGGAACCCTTTCTTTTATCATAAAGACTCTGTAGCTGTACCAGGTGTTCTTATATAAATCTACCGTTTGCCTAATGTGGAAATTTTTGCTTTCTGGGACAGCTGAAGACTCAAAGGGCACATACTGTTATTAATGGTCAGTTTCAATGGCTTCAGTACAATATGGAGCGATGAACTACATTGTCCAAGACTTTGTGGAAATTAAGTAATGTTCAGTACTGGGAGTGTCCATGCTATTTAGGAACAAAAGCCAGGGTTTTAATCCACAACATTCTGCAATGAGATCCACAAGGAAAAGCCCCCTGCTGTGAATGGGCATTTGTTATAAATGAAGTCCACAGCCATTGTGACACTGATCACATCACCCCTTGAGAACCAAATGTATTTATCCCATGAGCCTGAATGAATTTAGGCATTATTTTTTTTTCTAAAGAAGATCACTACAGTAGCCAAAAATATCAATTGCATTGATTGCTGCAATTAGCATATGCTTGGCCCAGTGTTAGTGCACTGTCTTTGTGTGGAGATACTTTCCAAAATACACTCGGACTGCTTGCAGTTTTTAGTATATGTCACTGCAAAACAAAAACGGGTTACCAATATTTCATTTTTATCCCATCAGAGTGCACATACTAGGACTGCTACGATTAAATCGGAAATCGATTTTTCAGTTGATTCCATTCCTCGATTCAATAATGACATTTTTGTCATTATTTGTCAAAAAAAAAAATAGTGGGCAGATTTGGTATTCCAGTAAAAAAAAAAAAAAAACCAAACAAACAAAAAAAAAAAACATATATTTCCAAGCCAAACATTGCTGTAATATCAGTGAGCGAGCATGTACTATGACATTTAGCATAATTTTAATTTCACATGATGGCTCTGAAGTGCATACAATTACTGTTAAAGGGTGCTGATATCAGCATACTCAACAATGCTGTAATACAATTATGTGTCTCATAAGCAGGCAGCTGAATATAAACAATAGCTTTAGAAAGGTTGTTCAGTCTTCATGCACATTCCGACTGCAATTGTATGTTAGAATGGGAAAGCTTTTATTTCTGCCACCTGTCCACTATGAAAATGAGATGAAGTTGAAAATCAAAGTTTTCATAGCCACTGAAAGATAAACTATGCCTAGCTAGAGAATGTATCACAGAAATGCTAGGAAAGCTAATTGCAGCCTGCCTGGGAATTGCCAGAGACATGTGACCAATAAGTTTGGGGTTTCATTAAGTGACTGGATTCTTCTGAGCCATCTCATTGTTTTAACATTAGAAATATATAGCATGTGCACACAGGCGTCTTGTGAAGTATATTCCATCTGTAGTGTTGTTTATTTGCTTCTCAGCCATATTGTTTCTGGTCAGCAAAACAAATAAGAATACTTGTTGTTTTTGTTTTTAATATAAGTCGTTCAAAGTAACAGTTAAAATGCAAGGCTGTAGTTAATGCATACCCCATAAGTTAGCATTGAAGCATGTATAGTATTTATTTAAAGTACTCATGACTCAAGGTAATGTAGCATTTGACTCACTCAAAATACATTTTACTCACTTGAGGCCCTATTCATAAGAGTACTTCCCAACTGCTGAAATCAAACGAATTTCATTTAAAACGAACAAAAGTCATCCATATTGCGATTCATAAAATGATCTGCGCAAACTGGCGACTGTCGCAAAGCATTTTATAAATGGGTATACAGTCCTTCAAGAACAAAAATACGCCTCTTTTTGATGACATCATAAGCATTATTAATGTTCCCTGGGTGGCGCTGGTTGCAAACAGTTGCAAACAGAAAAACAGAATCCACCGACAGTACTACCGAAACCCAAGTCTGCAGCTGCAGTCACGGGCAGTTTGCAAAACCTGATTCCCATGCCCCTATCACGTCTGCCAAAAATTCAGGACATGTCATAATTTTTTTTTTTTTTAAATAAATCTTTGTGTTTTCTTTTTTTTTTTTGTCAATGCTGGTAAACACATTTCCATATGCACACAAAAAATTTCCATTCTTAACTGCAGGACCAACATTTATTTTTTTTTAAAGTTTGAATAATACTGTAATTCTAGTAATAATAATAATAATAATAATAATAATAATAATAATAATAATAATAATAATAATAATAAACCCCACTTAAAGCAGGGACTCAATCAGGGGCGAGTTAATGTTTATGCATCAGTGAAAGTTTCATGCCGTACTGCACATTGTACCCAAAATTGATCATTTTGTGGTGCGCGGGGAAAAAAAAAAGATAAAGAAAAAAAAAAAGACATTTGCACTGAGGCTCGATCAGTGTTTTTTGCAATACAAAGCAAGCCCAAATTTCCCACCGACTGCATCAGCAGCACTGGTACACTATATATTGTAACAATCTGCAAAAATGAACAGGCTCACACAGGCAGTATTCGTCCAAACTGTTTATTGTGAGCACAGGTAAAATAAACAAAAAGAAAAGGACCGCTGTCAGCCACAGATCACGGCAAAGAAATAATAATAATAAAATAACTGTCTCTAACTTGCTCTCTGCTTCACACTGTATCAAAATGATTTTGAGAATATGTTCTTGTGTGAGTATGTATTTATATAAAGCTACAGATTTTTTTTTTTTTTTTTTTTTAAATCGGCAGTGTTAATCACAGGTATGTCAAACTGTATAACAGAGCAAGTATAATAATAAAATATGTCTTTAAAAACTAGTCTGCTGAAGCTGTCGTTAGTATAGACTTGACTGTAGAAAGCGTTCAATAACTCCTAGTTATCAACAGCATTTTGCTGTTATTCACTCTAATGAAGAGTAGGTTGACCCTCAGGAACGGTGAAAACTTTATGCTAACGAGGTAATCGTTAACCTTTCTCTCAATTTGTTACAAACATGCCTTCATAGACGAAAATCGTTGGGGCTTAACAATGCATCTGAATAATCTCTTATGAATAGCAACTGCCGTTAAATAGGTGGCTATGGAGGAAATCCGATCACAAACTCCTGTTTACTCATTTCGACAGGAGTTAACCCTTATGAATACACCCCATAGTGTCTAAATTGGAGAGTTCACGAGGCTCCGATATTACCTCTTAAATTTGAAATTGTCATCCTGTAACATGAACATGCAAAAAATATATTTTTAAAGAAAAACAAAAGAAAAAAATTGGCCGAAATACTCGATCATTAGTTTTGCAAACAGTCAACGGAGCTCTCACATCGCTACCTATACCTATAATCACAGGTATACAATAATCTCCACGGAACTCAAAGACTGTTTATTTACCTGAGCCCGATACCCTACTAATTACGGTCGCCACACAATTAACATATATGAATATCTGCTGGAACAAAATGTATTTTAATAGTGGATCATAGTATGTATTATATTTAAATAACTAACAACAAAGTATCATATAGTTATATAGTGTATAATATATGTCATAATATTATGAATATATATAATAGTCTCTTCCCTTAGAAAGTCTTCTGCGTGCCGTTACAGAATTGAAAAAATACGATCAACATCATTTTGGCATTATTAGTTAATTCTACATAAGATATACTAATAAATAGCTGTATTATGCTACAAAGGGGAGGGAGGGTAATCGTTGCATTGTACTCTTCTCAAGAACACAATGGAGGTTCAGTTTGTTTACCATCTGTCAATTACGGCCCCTGACATCGGCCCGGTGCTTTAACTATTAACCAAACCAGATTATTGTTGAAACAAGTTTGACTAATACGTGAAATGGATCATTGATAAACTCCCCTGACATTTTGTTTTTTATACTTCATCTATATCTGCTGAAGCTGTCGTTAGTTTAGACTTACTGTAGAAAGCGTTCAATAACTCAACACAGTTATCAACATCATTTTGATGTCGTTCACTCTTATGTAGCAGGTTGAGCTCTACTTGAAAACTTTATGCTAACGAGGTAATCGTTAACCTTTCTCTCAATTTGTTACAAACATGCCTTCATAGACGAAAATCGTTGGGGCTTAACAATGCATCTGAATAATCTCTTATGAATAGCAACTGCCGTTAAATAGGTGGCTATGGAGGAAATCCGATCACAAACTCCTGTTTACTCATTTCGACAGGAGTTAACCCTTATGAATACACCCCATAGTGTAACTAAATGTACAGTATTAAAACACTGCTCTTTAATTCACCGTTAGTTTTCTTGTTTTTTTCTCGCACTCGTAATATGCTGGCATATATATATACCCGGTTATATATATATATGCTTTATATCATATCTTGAATTATATATCATGATATAAACTGGGTTCATCTGCACAGCAATCATATATAATATATGTTAACTATCTTGATACCTGCCAGAAGGAAATATGATGTCTGCATGTTTTGTGCAGGTACCGCCCACCTGTCAAATGACACTGCTGTTATGGGTCCCTTATGGCCATGGGCTTTACTAAGTAACCACAGGATATAATTAATTTCCAACACAACTTACAACTAATAATCATCTCATTGATAAACTGACATTTTGTGCAGCCTACTTGACAAGCTCTCATCAGTCGACAATTCATGCCTGTCTTTAGAAAATGGCACAAACTGTGATGTTCCAGTTAATGATACAAAACGTATTTGTCCTGTAGTAAACTATATGCATTTGTTTAACTGTAAAAAAATGACTAAATGTACAGTATTAAAACACTGCTCTTTAATTCACCGTTAGTTTTCTTAATTTTTTTCTCGCACTCGTAATATGCTGGCATAGGCAAACGTGAAACCCGGTTTATATCATGACCTGCTTTATATCAACAATTATGCCAGCACAGCAATCACGATATGAAGCGGGTTCATCTATGTGTGTGTATACAGATATATTGTTAACTTCTTACCTGCCAGAAGGAAATATGACTGTCTGCATTTGAATATGTAGCTAGGTACCGCCCATCTGTAGAAAATGACACTGCTGTTATGGGTCCCTTATGACCATGGATCGTCTGTAAGGAGGAGTGAAAGGGTGTTAGTTCAGTTAATCAATAGTGTGCTTCCACACTCAAAGTACTCACATGGACCTACTAAGGACACAATTAGGAAAACATTACGCATCATGGATATATTCATGTTAACAAGGATATATTTACTTAAAAGTGCTGGGAGAAGACACAATTAGTGAGCTTTCAGACAGTTTAAAGAACCACACTGCCACATGCCCAATGCAATGCATTTGGTTCAAACTTCCAAAGAAATACCTCCCAAAAGGAGTTATTTTTGGAACATTTACTATACATTCAGATCAATGGTTCTCATCGCATTCCATTAATGTACTTTAGTGGAGCTTTTTATATTTGATTGATACTTAAAACAGACCAGATCACAACACTGCAACAAAAATAAGGCACATAAGTACAGAATACCACCGTACTTCTACTTACGGCACTCATTTTATTAGCCAATATAACACAAATTGCATTATGATGTGAACTGAGGGCCAGAACTCACACAGGCCTATTAAATCTACCAGCAGAAATAATATTCAGAATCCAGAATCACATCTGCAAGCACTGTACTACTGCAGCTAAAGTTTTAATTTATAACACAAAATGAGCAAATCTCAGATATATGCACATATGGATAACTTTCATTTAAAATAAGACAGGAAACTGGTGCATTTTTACAAATATGCTTCTGATAATGCTTTGCAAGAATGCTCTCAAAATGATTGGTTTACCTTGCGAGGCTGGAGTCTTGATTAAAGGTTGATATTTATGAAAATAACTTGCTAAAGTTAGTAAACAAAGGTTGTTGCAAAGGTTGTTGCCAGTTATTGCAAAAAATATGCGGATTCTAGCCTTAGCGGGAACACTAATTATAATCCTATAAGGGTAATTAGTTTATGACAATGAAACAAGCTTATCAACAAGATAGAAAATAACACTGTTTCAATATCTCATTCTAGCTTTAAAATATCAATATACCGTCAATTATTCTGTCAGTCTGTCCTCCGCCTATCTTGCAAAGTTTGTGACGGTGCTCTCAAGTGAAAAGTACAACATCAGTACATGATTAGTTAATGTAATAAGCCAATTTTAGCCACGGGCATGGTCAGAATAATTAACTTCCACATACCATAATATGCCACACAGGCTCATCACGGGGACGAGACTAATAATAGCCAGATTAATTTTTAAATACCAACAGATTTATTGCAGCTGGTACTGTAAATCTGTGATGTTAGCTTGTGGACTTTGGAATCAATTAGCAAACAATTAAACCATGAAATAACACAATAGGAATATGGGTACTACGATCCTGTTGAATAAATGTCAAAGTCTACCAGATCTCACTTGATATTAAACTATGTTTCCTAGTCAAAAGAATAACAGACATGTTGTAAATCAACAAAAAAGCTTAAACTTCTATTGACAAGCACAAAAAAACTGGGGTCATCCATGTTTTTTTTTGATACACTGAGCTTCCCCCAGTTAAGAATTTATATAAAAAAAATAAAATAAAAAAAACTCTCTTCAGGGGAATAATACTGGATTTTTCTTGGATGCCTGGCACATGCTGGAAGCATGAAGTGACCTTGAGCGGCAGTATATGAAAATACATTTATCACTAAAACTGCACGCTGGCTGTAAGTCAATATCTGCCTCTCATTTGTAAAGCGCTTCCCTGCTGAGATCCCCTCACTGCGATTCACTTCCACTTCCTACAGGAGACAACAAGCTTGCAAATAAAACATCTTCTTTTCTGAATCCTACCCAGTCATACTAAATATACTGACAGATGCGGCCATCCAAGTATTACTATTTATAAAAAAAGGCCTGCTTACCAATACTGCACGAGATTTGTAGACTTACACGCCTGGTGAGTTTAAAGGTGCAGTGCCCCATGTGTTTTTTCTTTCAGATAATGGTTAAAATATGAGAGCTGATGTGTCATCTAGTTTATTATAGATGAATTTTCATTGAACACAAACTCACAAACTGTCTTCATCTGTTGAAATTTTACCTAACTTGAGACAAATACAAGCTAGATTATCTAAAAAATGTAGCCAGCAGCAATTAATCATGGCTGTGAAAGGAACTACGTCACTGTAAATTGTTGACATTGCTAAAGAATGTGTATGACAGCTCATGTTCGGAATATACATTTTCCTTAAAGACAACAAATATGGAGTTTGATGGGGTATTACATGGTTTAACTGAATAAATAATAGAGATTCGAACCAAAATCGAAATACTCATCATAAAATAAAATAATTTGTTGTCTAGAAGACGCTTTGCGTGACTGTGCGTAGTATTGTACTTAGACTACATGATTTGATTTTAAGTGCAATTATATCAAATGGCACTAAATGACCTATGTTCATAGCCACTTTGTTACGAAAAACACAATTGTGAAGAAGAACCTACATCTCAGTGGGTTGACATGTTTTAAGATTTTTAATAGACGCTGTATTCACGTAAGTTAACTATATATTATGATTAAATCACCTTAATCTAAAAAATGAATTGATTTAAAACACTGAAATGAACACTACAGGGTGAACCCCATGTTAAAAATCCCGACGACGACCTGGCCCTTTAAATCATTTTACTCATACACTGTACTATTATTATTTTTTTGTGTGTGTGCATTTGTTTGATTCCAATTGCACTTCCTGTTAAAATCTTGACAGAATCTCATATTAGCTGTCCTAGTGTCTGCAATAAAACTCCCCGAGAAAACACAAAAATAAGGTCTATTGCTGGGTATGGGACTTCACAAATAGGAAATGCATTGTTAGCTAAGCATTTCCTGGCTTCATAATCAATAACATATAATCCTATAAAACAGAAAGCAGGGTACATTAGAAATATTGCAAGATAGGGCTTTTTTAAATTAAAGTATGAATTCCTCACTCTCCCAACATCAGCCTTTCACAAATAAAACTGTGCAATAGCCTACTGGTTTTAAGTTGCCAGTTTGCCTTTTGGTGTTTAATTACTACTGTATTACAGACAAGTAAAAAACATGGAATATGATTCCAAAAAAACACTTCCAACGGGTTACATTTTAAAAAAATAAAAAAATAAAACTTTTTTTTTTTTTTTTTTTTTTTTTTTAAATACCTATACCTGGTACCAGTAATAATTAACATTTTCATCAGTCTCCAGCAATCTCCTCCAAGCTATCTGTCGCTTGCTCCCAATAGCTTTCCCTGCGCTCAGGCCAGATCACTAGAGGCCTCCTGCTTATTATAGTCTATAAATAGAGACACTGTGCTCTGTGTTTCCAATTACTGGTGTGGCTATCCCTATTATGGCACTCTATTGAATTATTTCACTTCAGGAGGGGAGGGCTACAGTAAGGCCTCGTAATCAGCCAGTGAAAGATGTGATATTGTACAGAAGAATTGTTTCTTGCCGGAGGCCAAATCTTCTTACGCATTGTGACAAAAAAGGGCACTCCCTCCTTGATTCTGTGGATATTTTCTTTTATGATAAGGCTTTTTATTTTGATTAGGAAGGTATTTACAACTTAATTGTTTGAATATAACATTGGTGTCTTTGTGAGCTTTAGGGAGGCAGTCAAATTGTCTCAGAGATACAAGGTTTAGACAAGTGCTGTGGTGGCAGCTTTATAAAATTACTGCCACAAAGGGGATCATTGTGTCACAGTGTTTGATCCTTATAACCCGGAAACCAGACAGGTCATGTGACCACAATACGGCAGCATGAAGGTGAGAGTTTCAGTATTTCAGAAGGTTAGCTTCTGATACTTTCTGTATGCTAGTAGCGGAATATATTGTTGGATAACAGAACCTGATTGTCAGGGACAAGTTATGAGATTTATGATGATGGCTGTTTAAGGTGATTAACAGCCAACTTCTTTTCAAAGTCCTCTTCTAACAACTTTTTTTTATTTGACTACTTTTTTATGTAAGGTCTAGGGTTTCTGAATACTGAATACAAGACATATGTGTGTGTATATATATATATATATATATATATATATATATATATATATATATATATATATATCAGTGTACTGTACTTTATAACAATGAAGCTGCTGCAAACTCCACATTTTGAGAGGCAAATGCTGAGGGGCAAATTGTAGATACTCCACTTCTACCATCCCTCCAGCAGTCACTATAGGCAACAGTGCTGAGGGGTTATGTGAAATAACAGGTGACAGGCAGCAGCTTGACTTCAAGCACCGGGGCTAATGTGCTTTTATTCAGGTCACTGTGCAAAGCAAGGCCAAGTTAATCTGAACATCTAGCTCACTAATTTTCTGTATGATTGAATGATCAGTTTTGTTATCATATCTCTTTTGCTCATATGACTATACCACCTGCTAGTATCATATCAACATTAATTGCAGATAATTTTTAAATAACAGTCCTGCTTACTTTCTGCTCTTTGGTGTTCAAAATACTCACATACACATCTTAAGGAAAGTTGTTTTCATTGAAGATTGTTCATACACCAGTCAGTCACACCTAGTCACAAACATAATCCATATCACTTTGAAGACATTTCTTAGTGATCAATAACTTTAATCTAGAGGGGTAGTTGTAGCAATAAGTGTCTGTATGAACACTTGGGATCACATGGTGACGACTTATCATTATTACAGACTCCTTCGTTGCTAAATCTGTTTCTGTTTGCTATATATGTTTGTTGTTTTCAACAGACTGGGCTTGGTCTTACTACAAGAAAAAACGCCTTCAAAGCATTCATTCATGGCAATTCTATCACACATATTCAAAATGTAAGAGACTGACCTAGTTAAAGATTATTAAAACATGATTATACAGATAAAAAAATTTAAATAAACAGTGTAAAAAAAAAAAAAAGATGAAGGTGTTTCTAATTCACAACTGTTCTCCTCATCATGGCAGCTAAGCAAATGTATTTCATAAAATAAAACATCACTTCATTAAGAAGCACTCACGGCTAGCACCTGATCTTGTCCAGACTTTTCCCAGGGTGAACTTGGGACCCATGTTACCAAAAAGCTCAGCAAGACGCACTGCAGCTATTCTCATAAAACTCACTGTAAAGCTCACTCTCCCAGCTACAGTATACATCATTTACCACTTTGCTCTTCATTACTGTCACCTGCCCAAGTCATAAAGATTACAGCAATAAAGGAATGGCAAAAACAAGGGTTTGAGGACTGGCAAAAACACAGCAAGAGTGGAATGCCTGACACCGAGTACAACAATGATTCAGATAAGGAGTTGTGTACAGAAATGACACAAACAGTAAACACTGGCACTGTTGCCATAGCATGCATTCTGAACATCATCTACATATAGATTATGCCTTCATTTTGTTATTGGTAAATTATTGGTTAGCATTTTTACTTAAAATTCAATGTAAACTGACTTTTGAAATGAGTTTGTATAGATATTTTAATATTTAATGCTGTATATTAAGTAGTTATTTTAAGATAATAAGGCAAATATTAAGATTAGTGCATTCTCAGGACAGGGATAGCTGCAACAATCATCATGCATACATTGTCCATTGACTCTATATGCCCAAGTGGTGCTTTAAGGCAGGGCTCTTCAACTAGTTTTTTAAAGGGGACAGATTGGAAAAAAGTTAGGCAGATCAGAAGTATTTTACTCTGCACATTTTTAAGCAATATAATAAATATCATATAACATAATGTTAGTATAATATGAACAAGACTTACAAATTTTACCATATGAATAGTACTTTAATAATATAATAGTGTGAACATTTAACAGAGTATGATTACAAAGATGTATGTGACATATTACAGTATAACTGTTATACTGTAATATATACTACATTATGAAGTCTGAAAGCGAGAACTCTGTGACAATGTGGTTGTAAGATAATGATGTGAAAAAAAAACAGTAAAAATGTACACAAAAAACTTTCATCACACAATATGTGAATGTGCCACTTAAAACAAATAAACTTGCCTTTGTTTCAATTCCACCTCTGACACAAAAATGAAAATGTTAATGAGTAAGTTAAAAACAAACAGATTAGTCCCATAGAAAGGGATAACAGTAGCAGATGGGGAAATCAGTGTGATCATGTTTCTACGTTTTAGTTAATTTCCCAAATAATTACATTTACTGTTTCTGACCAAACTGTTAATCTCCTTTGTATGGTTTACTTTTCAATGAATCTCAAAAAACAAAGAGATTAGGAAAAAAAAAAAATTACACTTGTATCCACACATTAAACTGACATTTCTTTAAAAAAAAGAAATACTCTACAGTACAGTGTGTACAAGTTTAGAATGAAGAGTAAAGTCTACAGGACAGCACACACATACATTACTTTTGAAAATAAAATTACTGTACTTTATGGTACCATTAAATGCTTGTCGTATTGGTCATGTATGATATAATGACCATAAATATTTTGCAGTCAATATTTTTAAATTAATGTATAATGAAAAAATAAAAAGCACACATAAAAAAATTCTCCAGTCCATACATTAAAATTGTCATTTGAATACCTGATGTCAGTGTGAGTATACAAAACGAAAAACGACCAGATTTGTATACTTCAAAATTTTACAAAAATTGCACTTCTTTCCTTCAGCCACCTTAATCACATTGTACTCCTTAACTACTGACACACATCATTGCACAATAAACACATTGGCGCTGCGGTCAGTTTATTGGCAAAATAAATTTGTATTTATTGGTCCACTTATTGTTGAATCTACGATTTTCACCATGAAGTTTTCTCTTTTTGCTAGCTAGAGAGAGCCATGTTTATATGACTTTCAAAATAAAACAACATTTATTTATTTTAATACCAACACAAGTAAAAAACTAAAATCACTCACACAGTATGCAAAGCGGAACTCAATGGACCTGGTTGCGTGAGTTTCACTGAGTGGCTTAATATAAAAATAAGACACATGTCTAAATCACAAATTGATTTACAATGCTACTGTTTTTGTTTTTTCTTTTCCATATTTATTTTAGTTCATTTTTATAATTTTTTACTGACGGTCGGCAGGCCACTTGGTTGTCCCTTGCGGGCCAGTTGAAGCCCTGCTTAAAGGCAACATCCTCCTTTGTTGTTTAGTAGTATTTTATTTGACTGTCACAAGCCCTGTAAGTTTGTTTCTCACTAACTCCTTTGGTAAGGTATACCTCTGAGTTACAAACCAGTGTGAGTATACTGCAAAAAAAACAAAATATGATGCCTGAAAACATAATTTGCCAATATAGTGCTAAACAATCACAATCATGTTTTATCATTTCTTAATAAAGAATGTTGTAAAACTGGGGTTGATCTCAGCACTCCCTTATTCAATTCCCTGATATAAAGTAACAGCCACAAAAGACGGCCGGAAAACAGTAATGGCCCTACAGGTCATCCACAATTGCAAAACTGATTCATTTATTTATCAAGAATCATTCAGCCAGGAAAACCACTTAAGACGAGGAATCTTATTTCCCATAGTATCCTGGGAGACGGTGCATGTAGCATGTAGACAGCAATCACCACAGCTTACAGCAAACAAACACATCCAAACATACAACTATCAAACACTTACATACCACAGAGAATAAATAGGAATATGGAAACCATACTGTACATATAAACGCCACACATTGGAGGCAGCACGTCTTCCGATAAACACATTGACAGATGTTGATTAATCAACTGAGCCCCTAGGAAAAAAACACATTTAACGGTAATGATCACAGATCTGTTCAGCCTGCCTCTGCTGTTTATCATACCAGAGAACCAGTGGCCATGTGTAGCAAGAGAGGAACTGGCAAAAGCAGGTATTCTGGGAGCTACTTCCACATTCATGACGAGCCATCAATTATCTTTATCACATAACAGGACCTCAGTTCAGTCCATTATCAAGATGGAGTCTTATTTTAGCTGGACTACTGCCCCTATCTGTTTATCAACGCCGGCTGCAGTGCCAGAGAGTGACTGAAAGGCTGTGAAATAATCAATAATAATCATCAAATTGTGGTCGACAGGTTGTGGGGATGGAACTTTGCTGAAACCTCAACAATTCTGATGCGGATAAGATTTAACCTTTCCCATGCCTTGTCACTGTAAAGCCACCCAGACTTGACCTCAAAAGCAGGTTAGAAAAGCTAGACCAAACCTCAAGGGCTTGATTATTAGAACATTTAATTTTACATCATAAGGGTTTCAGGCTGCAGTTTCTATAAACTAATGACGCAATATTAATTGTGTGTGTGTGTGTGTGTGTCTATATATATATATATATATATATATATATATATATATATATATATATATATATATATATATATATATATATATACACACAGTACCAGTCAAAAGTTTGAGTACACCTGCTTGAAACCATGTTTTCATGATTATCTGTGCTTTTAACTGTATAAACTTGTCTATAAACACTTAATATTTCATTATATGATACGTGTACTTATATAAGCTGTAATACAGCAGGGAGGGGGTTACTATCCTCCCTGCAGGAAACATGTGAGAATGCACGTTTGCTTAATTTGTTTTATTGCTTAATTATTAGTTATCCCCTGCACCTGGTGTGTATTGCAAATTAGAGTCAGGTGCAGGGTATTTAAAGAGCAGTCAGTCTGTTCAGAGTGGGTGGTGTGTGAGGAGCCTGGTTGTAAGTGTGTGCAATTGTGAAGAAAAGGTAGTGTGAAACCTTTGTGTGAAAGTGTGTTGTGTTTGAGGACAGGGAAACAGCTTAGCTGTCCCGTGTTAGGAAGGGTTGGAATTGTGTTGAGTTAGTGCTCCGAATAGGAGCTAGGTGTTTTGTTTATTTTGTTTTGTTTATTTTGTGTGTTTTTATTAAAAATAGCGGGACAGCATATAAAATCTATTTGTGTGTCCTGGGTCTTGGTCTTAAAGGGGCAACGAACCGTGAGAGCTGCGCAATCCTTTTCACAAAGCTGATAATTATAAGTGAATTGCATTCATAAATTTAATTTTTAAATGAAAATGTAAATCTTGTCAATTTCAATGAAATGGTCACCCAAAGCAAGGGGATTTCAGTCTGAAGCCCAAGTCAGTTAAATGCCTGAAATGTGTATAGCATTGTGTTAGAACACCGGCCTAAGTATAAAATTGCCTTTGTAAGATGTTCTTCGAGTTAACTAGCATGTTACTTAATTAACCTTTTGTCACCAATTAACAACAGCTGAGGGTCCATGACCATTATAAATATAGGTAGCATAGGCACAAGTTTGTCATTTCTGAATGTAAGGGAGCAGAAAATGGCAAAACACGTTCAGTTAAGCAAAGAAAAAAGACAGTCTGTAATTACTTTAGGAAATGAAGGTCAATTTTTAAGACAAATCGCAAGAACTTTACAAGTGTCTGTAACTGCTGTGGCCAAGACCATCAAACTATTTGAAGAAACTGGCACTCATGAGGACTGAACAAGGTCAGGCAGGCCAAGGGTGACCTCAGAATCAGAAAACAAGTTCATTTGAGTCACAAGTCTGCTAAACCTGTGATTAACTGCCCCTGAAATACAAGCTCAGCTAAATGCTACTAGAAGTACAGCTGTTTCAACATCAACTGTTCAGAGGAGATTGCGTAAAGCTGGCCTAACTGGAAGAATTGCTGCAAAGAAACCATTGTTAAGAGTGCAGAATAAGAGGAAGAGACTTGCCTGGGCCAAAAAACACAGAAACTGGATGTGTGAGGAGTGGAAGTCAGTCTTATGGACCGATGAGTCAAAATTTGAAATATTCGGGTCCAACCGCCGAGTATTTGTAAGACGCAGAGAGGGTGAGCGCATGAGTTCTGCATGTGTGATTTCCACTGTCAAGCATGGAGGAGGCAGTGTCATGGTCTGGGGTTGCTTTGCTGGTGACAGAGTTGGTGATCTTTACCAAGTCCATGGCAAGCTCAACCAGCATGGCTATCACAGCATACTTCAGAGGCATACCATTCCATCAGGATTACAGCTAGTTGGGCAGTCCTTCATTCTTCAGCAAGAAGAGTAAAAGCAAAGCTACTCACAAGTGCCCTACATCTCTGGTAATTGCTGCAGAAGAGCTGGGAAGACATGTCGGGTGATTTCCTGCTGAAACTTGTTAACCGAATGCCTTGTGTTTGTGAGGCTGTTATTAAGGCAAAGAGTGGTTATTTTGAGGAATCCAAGATGTAGAGACAATTTTCAGTTTTCTTGAACATTGCTTTGATACTCTATGTTTTGTTTTGTATATTGTAACATGTGTTTTCATTTTCAAGTATTTACAGAAACATATACGATGTAAAACAATGTCAATTATGAAAAAAACATAGTTTCCAGCAAGTGTCTCAAACTTTTGACTGGTACTATATATATATATATATATATATATATATATATATATATATATATATATATATATATATATATATATATAATAATAATAATCTTTATTTTTATATAACACCTTTCATAGTGGACCACCATCATGAAGCGCTTTATAAGATAAGACTAGGGTGTGTGAACTATGCATCAGCTGCAGTGTAACTTACAAGAACGTCTCACCCAAAAGAGGGAGCACAAGACAGTTAAGTAACTATAGAAATTCTACACCTCCTTGAACTTTTTTTTAACATTTTGTTGTGTCAGTGCCTCAGAGTTTCATGCATTTAAATGAGGATTTTTTTCCACTTATCTACACACCGTACTCCACTTTTAGGGGGGAAAAAAGTTTTTATTGAGAAAAAGATTATATATTAAAAATACAAAACTGAAAGATAACTGGATAAATCTCCACCCCCGAGTTAATACTTGGCGGAAGCACCTTTGGCAGCAATAACAGCTGTCTGTCTGTTGCGATATGTCTCTACCAACTTTGCACACCTAGGTTTGGCAATATTTGACCATTCTTCTTTACAAAACTGGTTAAGTTCTGTCAATTTCCTTGGGGAGCGTTGATAGACAGCAATCTTCAAGTAATAACACAAATTTCGATTGGATTTAGGTCGGCGCTCTGACTGGGCCACTCAGTTCCTTAGCCACTCCAGTGTAGCTTTGGTTGTGTGGTCTGGGTCATTGTCATGCTGAAAGTTGAACTTCTGTCACAGTTTCAGCTTTCTTGCAGAGGGCAGCAGGTTTTCCTCAAGGACTTTTCTGTACTTCGCTCCATTCATTTTCCCTTCTATCCTGACAAGTGCCCCAGTCCCTGCCCATGAGAACCATCCCCATACAATGATGCTGCCACCACCATGCTTCACAGTAGGGATGGTGTTATTTGGGTGATGCGCTGTATTGGGTTTGCGCTAAACATAATGCCTTGCACTTAGGCCAAAAAGTTCAATTTTAGTTTCGTCAGACCACAAAACTTTTTGCCACATGGCTACAGAATCTCCTGAGTGTTTTTTTTTGCATACTTCAAACGGGATTCAAAGTGGGCATTCTTCAGTAAAATACAGGCCAGATTTGTAGAATGCTTGGGATATTATTGTCACCTGCACACTTTGACCAGTCTTGGCCATAACAGTCTGTAGCTCTTGCCAGTTTGGAGGGACAGCCTGATCTAGGCAGGGTCTTGGTGGTGCCATACACCTTCATAACATCTTAATAATCATATTGACTGTTCTGCAAGTGATATTCAAGGCCTTAGATATTTTTTATATAACTTTGTCCTGAAGTTCTTTTCAAAGCTCCTTGGTACTCATGGTTGAGTCTTTGCTTTGAAACGCGCTACCCAGCTGAGGGAACCTACAGGAACTGCTGAATTTATCCTGATATCATGTGAATCACTACAATTTAACACAGGTGGAGGCCACTTAACTTGGTGTGTGATTTTGAAGGCGATTGGTTACACCTGCGCTATTTTAAGATTGCTATTACAAGGGGGGTGGCCACTTATCCAACCAAGCTATTTCAGTTTTTATTTTGAATTAATTTTCTACAAACTTCTAGAATATTTTTTTTCACTTGGAAGTTGTGGGGTAGGATGTGTAGGTAAATGAAAAAAAAAAATAAAAAAAAATAATGCATTTTAATTCCAGGCTATAAGGCAACAAAAGGTGAACATTTTGAAAGGGGGTGTACACTTTCTGTAGACAGTGTATATGTGATAACCTTCAATTTCATAACTAAGTAAATAAATACAACAGCATCTGTAGGATATGCTATGCACATACATACATGTTTGTGTAGATCTTTCTTTCTCTTCTTAGGAGCAATAACCATATGGCAGCTTGCAACGGATCCATATTGCCTGCAGAGCATGTCCAAATTTAGCAAGACAGGGTGATTGCTTTCTTTTTCGTCCAGAAAACAAATCTGTTTTCGACTTTTTTTTCCACAGCGAATTTCACATTTTGTTTTGCAGCGATTACGTTCAAGTGTGAAAGGTAGTATTCCATTCCATATGTTCAATTTTTTAAACCTAGAAAACGCAGTGAATAAACGCCATAGTGTGAATAGCCCTTTATTTAGCAACTTATTATTCATTCATTCATTCCTTCATTCATTATTTATTCATTTATTCATTCATTTCAGTGTGACCAATTATTTTATTTTTATTTATTTATTTTTCCCCGAATTTGTCCAATTATGTTTTTGGCACATCCAGTAAAGGCGCTCCGTGTGGAGTGCAGGATGCGCCCTATAGTCTGGAGATCGCAGGTTCGAAGCTATGTCATTACCGACCGTGACCAGGGGTTCGGAGGGGGCGGGGGCTTGACTGAGCGCTGCCCGGTTAAGAAGGACTTAGGTTGGTAGGGCAATCCACGGTTCACCATACACCAGTGACCCCTGTGGCTGATAGGGCGCCTGTGGGTCTGTAGTGGAGTCAATCAGATCAGATCCAGCACTAAAGGTCTGATGGCTTCGCTGTGGTTCCGCAGTGTGGAAAATGACGGCTTGGCAGGAACACATTTCAGAGGATGCATGTTTCAGCCTCCGTTTCCCGAGTCGCCGGGGGGCTGCAATGGTGAACCGGGATTAATAATAACACAATTGGCGATTCCAAATTGGGTAGAAAACTGGGGTAAAAATCACTGGCAACAATGAATAAAAAAGGATATTGTCTTCACGTATTGCTTATCCTTGTTAGACAGCTTTTTGAGTCTTCCAGTCCTGGGTTTGTCAATTATAGATGATGTCTCTCTGTACTTGTTGATTAAGCTTCGGATACCAGACCTTGAAAATCAAGTGATGCAAGCTATTTCACTCAATGTTTTTCCTCCTTTATGCAATTCAAGGTTGCTATAACAGTAGAAAACACTAGTGGAGGCTTTGAGTAAATTTTTGATTCTCGTGATGCATCAGAGTAGAAAAATGCAACATGTCTAAGACTTTTGCACAGCAGTGTGTGTGTGTGTGTGTGTGTGTGTGTGTGTGTGTGTGTGTGTGTGTGTGTGTGTGTGTGTGTGTGTATATATATATATATATATATATATATATATATATATATATATATATATATAATGTGTGTGTGTGTGGATAGAGCAGTGCATTGCCAAACATTAAACTGAACTTTTCTATATGACTGATCAAAACTCCAAGCTGAGACAGCAGAAGAACTTGCTTGACATATCTCTGCGAGACACCCACCCACAAACAAATATAGTGTATATTCAAAACCAAGAAAATATTCTAGCTTCTTTTACAGTTTTCACCAACATTAATTATACCATTACATAATGATTTAACAGATGCAATAAATCAATAATACCTCTGTAATTTAACCTTAACAGCTCATTCTACTTAAAGCTGTCAGCACTCTACGCTCTATTTGAATTCTGGCATCTCTAATATCTAATATATAATAAAACAACATCACTGTTAATTAAAAGACAGACTTTTTAAATAGCTGTTGGTGGACCTAAAGAAGAAAAAAATCAAGGTCCATTTGTTCAAGACAATTAGGAGACTGCAACAGACTTTTACTTCATTACAATATTGATGTGTTAAGTTCAGATCATTTAAGTATCTTACAGTATGTTCACTGTACAAGACAGATAACAAGACATCTACCACTAAGTTTCAGTGATAATAGAATCAAAGGAAGCAGAAGAGAACAAATGGTTCCCCAATAAACTAATAAAAAAAATAAATAATAATAATAGGTAGATTATAACCTGATAATGCTTTTAGCTGCAAGCTTTTATTTAAAGGTATAACTATTATACCAAATAAAGTAAGAACAGATGAATAACAAGCAACTACATTACATAATAAAAATGTTTACAGTAAATCAGAACGTCCTCCAATGTTGTTTATGAAAGAATATATCCAATTTAATTTCATTTTGGGCTAACAGTATTGATATTTTACATAAAGACAGCATTTAATAATAATAATAATAATAATAATATTAATAATAATAATATGTATGTATTAAAAAGGCATACACATTTAAGGGTCCTCAAAATTCCACCAACTAAAGTTTGAGTAATTGTAAATTGTAAAAGTAAATTAGTAATTGGAGTTAAGTGTTGAAAGAGAGTGCTGTTTTCCAGCTGACATGCTGCAGTTCACAGGACCTGATCAAAGTTGCAGCAGATGGCTTTGCAGGCAAGCTTTGCCCCCCATAGCAGTGGGATTTAGGATACTCTTTCTGTACCCAGGCCACACCCAGCACCTAATAATATATTGGACTGTTAAGACTGAAGCTGATTCTGAAATTCATCTTCTGGTCAAATTTATAATCTCCAGTGGCTTGTTTTCTTACAGTGCAGTTTAATCCACTTAATGTGATAACTTGTTTAAGACAATGCTTGATACACAATGCAATCTCTCTGGAACGACTCCCTTCCCCCACAGATATAAATGTGCCATATTTAAGTGTTATTCTTGTAAGTAATTGCTGGATTTTGATGCTCTCTAGGTAAAACCGAGGCTATCAATTACTGCTGACATTATACGCCCATTCTAAAATTCCTGCTTACTGTTACATGATACACAGTGTATCATCAAGCAGAATCAAGGGAAATGGCAGGATCACTTGATCCCACAGTATTTAACAAAACAAGAAGTCAAGAACAGAATTTCACTAATGACAGTAACACACACCAGTCAAACAATTATTATGAATGCTGGAATTACGTTTGGTTCAGGCAGATTATTTACACAGATTATTTTACAACAGCAGAATGCAAATTGTAACTAGCTACGTTTTGAATATCGGTGATATTGCCATGGTACTGCACCTCAAAAGAATACACATGATCTGAATACCAGTTTGCACGATTCAGGGAATTTTATTTATTTATGAATAACCAGCAAGTCATAACCAGCAAATACAACCAGTGTCTGAATTAATATTCATGACAAGTCTCAAATATAGGTTTTGTGGTATGTTGTTATTAAATGAAATAATTATATTTGTAGATTTTTCAATTTTTGTGCTCTATATGTTGCATTGAGAACTTTGCTGAAACAAAAACATACAATAGAGTTTCAACTATTAACAGTGTGCATCTAAAAATGAATGATCAAACCAAAAATTAATTTCCCATCCTTTGTCATCAACTTGGAACTTTTTACTAATTCGTTAACACTTTAAAGCGAGTGAGGTGCTCCCACAGGACCAGTTTTTTTTTTGGCTGTATTTGACTATAAAAATTCACTACAAATCTATTTTTTTTTTACAGCAGCATCTTGGAATTGGTGTTCTTTCTTTTAGAACACTCTGGGTAAAGTTATAAAGTACTTCACAAACCATAAAAACTTCTCTTTTTTCAACACTATGCAGCTTTTTTAATTAATATTATGTATTCCGTTCAGTGTTTTCAAAGAGATAAAGGCAAAAAACATTGTATTCTGTTACCTGAAGGACTCTACAACACTCCCTGAAAGTTTTGTTTCATATATTTTGAAATATGGGCAAAATACAAGGTAGTTTTTCACCTGAGTGATTTTATTAATGTAAAGCCTTTTGCTAAAAAAACAAGCACAATGAATGGTTTAGAACGGAACAGTTATTTAAAAAATAAATAATATTGAGAACACCTTTATTATATAAACTGAATCACTGTCACTCAGAATCAGATGCCAGTATTTCTGCCAATGACGATTAATCTAATTGTCTTGCTGTCTTGAAATGAAATTCTGTAGTGTGGAAATGTTTATATTATTGTGTGTGTGGCAGTGCGATTGCCCTGCACAGTGGTAAATTAGTGTTGGTGTGGTTTATATGTGGGAATGGGTTTATTTTGTGACGTTTTGGGACTTGATTAGTTTGATTGTATTATTGTTTACAGACGTCCGCTTGATTGAGACTTGCTGCCTGCTATGCTTGGTTGAGGGAAGGGCAGCAAGTGATTGGCTGTGCTGGTCCTCAATCAGCACGTGGGCGGGTCTCGACCTAGTGTCCGTCAGTTTAAAAACATCCGCGGGAGATTGCTCGGGGCTGTTGCAAGGCCTGCCGTTTTCACGGCACCTTTTGAGTTATAGTTTAGGGTATTGTGTTTTATTTTGCACTTTTTGTACAGTTTGCTGTATTTGTCCTCTGTGCGTTACCATCGCTGGTAACGTCACATGACCGCCTTTATTTTACTTTCATTTTATGTTTTTGTTAATAAATCCTGCGCGCCTGTGCCGGCATTTCAACACCACCTATGTCTCTCTGTATGCTTGAACAGCGGCTACCCACACGCGTGACTCGAGGAAGACCCTGTCACAGTGTGCATATCAATGTATTGCACATAACGAATGAACATATACACAGACTCTTATGTTATCACAGCAGTGTTTTACAAACAGCAAGAACAACAGAATAAATAGTAATAATTAAACTAACAATTATTGCAACAAAAATTGCAATGCCATAATACACGTTTATTCTCAAGATCTTTATAAACAATAACGGACACTATATTTTTTCAAAATAAATATTTATAAATAAAATAGTTCTTTGTTATCAGTAATAGTAATAATAAAAAAATGTAACATGCATTTTGTTCATAAAAATGATCTGTTTACATCCACTCATTTCAAATGTTGTGTGTTGTGTGTATGTGTATATATATATATATATATATATATATATATATATATATATATATATATATATATACACACGAGACAGAATACATATTCTAATATAATTAAGTCAAATACACTTGATTTAGTGTTTAGAGGTAAGAAAGAAATGAAAAAACAAGCTCCTCTGATGTCTTCTCTCTGCGTGATGCTGAAATGCCCTCTCAGAGACGTCACACAAAACAAAACAAATTATCAGGGGGTGATATGCATTTCCAACCTGTACAGCAAAGTATGATGTCCCAGTAAGTCAATAAAACAAAGTACTTTTTTATGGTGTTTAACCAATCACAGGCCCAGAAATATACTTCAGTATGATCATGTAGACACAATCACAGTCCTTAAAGCATTAGAGACAGGAACTGTTTTACTCCCCAAAAAACTGTCCAATGGCAAACATTTTTTAAGTAGATTAATAGGAGTGTTAAATGTTAAAGGTCAACCACTATCATAACATTGCCTGTTTTAAAGCTTTTAAATGATTTGGAATTGTAAACAGAAAATATTCGTTCAGCATCCCAGACACAATTAATTTTGATCTTTCAATAAGGGGAGGCCTAAATGGATTACAGGAATGCCTTACAGATCATGTAGCCTTACCTCAGTGTCTATGACTTAATACAAACGTGCACTGTATGGTCACAGGCGGAAGCCAATTCTAGTAAAAAATAAAAGATCCGGGGTAAATTTCAATAGTATGTAATTAAAACTGGTATTCTGAATTCTTCATTTAACTGTCAAGGTCAATACTATATTGGCTGTTGCCATTTGGAAAACTTTTTTTGTGTAACACAGAGAGCATAAGCTCCACCCAGTCTTTTAGCATTGGAAGTAAATGGGTGGATATATTTAGTGCACTACAGCACAGGGATAGCCGATTAAAATACTTAGCATATTTTGATGAGGAGACACTTATTAAACATGATGTTTGTTATTATTGTTTTACAGCATGACAGGGTTAAAATCCTCCATCCAGCTAAAACTGGTAAGTAATGTGGCCATCTCCCAATTAGTCAAGTAATAAAAACACAAAGCAGCCACTCCTGAGGGGATGTTGCGAGTGGGACAGAGTTTACAGAAAGGTGACTGAGAGACAATAAGAGTTATAAAACTAAAAACAATACGATACTTGTTTTAATTACTGTATGTTTTGTTTTAGCCAATGTGTCTTTTGATTTGAAAAGTGTTTTGTTTAAATATTTTATTTTCAATAAATACGCACAGCATCGCTTCACCTCGCATTTTGTCTATTTCCTGGTCTGATGTCGCCCACAAGCTACCCGTGACATTTAAATCCTAGGACAACAAATTCAAAATAACGCACAGGGGCGGGTTGTACCCCACCACACAGGGGTACTGAAATATTTATAAAGCAAGTTGTCTGGGGGTAATGGACTGTTCACAGAGGTTACCAGGCAACAAACCCCACAACCCTAATTGTACTGCTTCTCTAGAAAATGGACCATTCTACTTGTGAGATGGCATGCTGATTAAAATCGTTAACACATTTTTAAAGAGGAGGACATCACTAAAGAGGAGATGATATTTAGTAAGGGGAGTGGGTGATGAAAAATGGGCAATACAATCACCACACAGAGTCTTCCTGAAAATCATTTGATGTAATACTGGGTGTAAGATTTCACAAACAGTGACTCAAAACTGAAACAATCTCTTTTTTTTTTGGGGGGGGGGGGGGGGGGGGGGGGGGGGGGGGGGGGGGGGGGGGGGGGATTCTAACTTTTTTCGAAGCAAGATCAGGTGGTGTCTGAGGTTGGCCTGTGGCGAGACACTATGTTTTATTATGGTTGTCATGGAGACAGTGTGAAAAATTGAGAGCCACAGGCAGTAGCTGCAACTAAGTCAATAATGCTCACAGAGACATTGTGTAGATAATCAACAACAGAGCCCTTGCTTCTCGCTGTACCACAAACAGCTGAAGGGCAAATCAATACAGCCAAGGGAAGGACACTGACCCCTGTTCTATTTCCCACAATACACCATCAATATTACAGAAAAGGACCCAAAAATGTCACCTTTTTATTTAATCTTCAGGTATCTGCTGGGCCCACCACACTTAGACCTTTAAAGGTAACATTGTATTCAAGCTGGTGCTTTGCAGGGGTAATGTTCTAATGCATACCCTGCCCTTGGTACTAGTCAGGATTTATATGGATATAAATCTCAACAAAAAAAAACGCCGCTTAATTTATAAGCATGACATGATAGAAAAAAAACTTTGCAGTCTTAGTAGTGTTTCTTTGCAATCTTTTGACTGTGACACTGATGGCTTCTAAACGCAATTACAAAGCAAGTCATGGGGGGCACAAGTGATTTTTACAAAAAGAATAAATAATGGTTTGCAATACAAGCCATGACTAGTATGACATTCAATAAAGAAGTGTGTATGTTTTATTTTTCATTACTTTAAAAAACAAAACAATTGTTTTACTAGCAGTCCTGAATTTAACTGCCTCATTTTTTTTTATCGTGATCTTCTTAACTATGTCATTAAAGAAAATGACAAAAAGAAACAGAGTCACTTTATAGTCTTTAAGATTTACCAACAATGGGATCCCATGTGCATTCCTTTTGATCGTATGCTTGTCACTGATCTTTGAAGGGTTAGCGTGCATACAGTGATTTTTCATAAATTTGATGACTTTGTTACTGTAGTAGCATTCGACATATCAGATAACATTAGGTAATATATCATAACCCTTGTTCCCTGAAACAGAAATGTTATCCACTACCGATTGGGGAAATAACTCAGTGCAGCCCGATTTACCTGAGTATGTAGTTCAAAGCTGCTTGAAGAGACTCCTCTGCGTCAGGCATGGAGTCTCCGCCCACAAGTAGAAGAGCTCCGCGGTAATTTCTATTCAGGCCTGCTGGAGTGAATGCAGTGACCTTTCAAGTATTAAATGCTATACCATTACCGATAGGGGTAGTGTACCCTAGCAAGTGAAGGACTTGCAGCACTGGCACATGTGCTAAAAAGCGCTCTGGTCCCAAAGCCCTGGTTTTGAGGACCCGTGACACATGGTGCGCAGAACTTAAAAAAAAAAAAAAAAAAAAAAAAAAAAAAAAAACGGTGTGGGGAGAACCCGCATCTCAGTGTGCGTGCTTTAAAGGGTAAACTGAAAAGCTGACCTTAGCACTCTAGTATAAAAAACAGGGTCTGGGTAATAGAAACTAGAGAAAACATGCAGGGTAAATTCACACTATGGTATGTGTATCAAATGGTAGATTGAGAGGCTGCCCTTAGCACTCTGGTCCTAAAACCAGGGTTTTGGGGATCTAAGACATATAGAACCTAGTGAAAGTATTGGGGGGTCACCCAAACTGCAGCACTGCATGTGTCACAGACAGATGCACCCTGGAATAAAGCCGAAGAGGTTGCAAGGCCTCTTGTGTAATGACCAGTCGGGGCAGGTTGGCTAGATCACAGGTAAGGCTATGATTTTGGCACAGTAATTTTTAATACATTTCATGGGTGGGGTGCAGCAAAAAACAAGAATTCACAGAAAGGACACCAAATAATGTTGTTTTAGCTACATCAACATACACAAGAGTTTTTAAATAGTACACAAAATTCAATAATATAACGACTTGCTTTTGACTACTGACGAGTTTAAATGTTACATTAGAGTACAAATCTTAAAGTAAATACTTCATAATTTCTGGTCGGTTGAGGGTCTTCGACCCTGTGCGACAAGTTGGAATAACTTAATCTTGTGACGTGCGTCTTTTTTGGAAAGGTGTACAGCCTTAACAAACCTTTCACATGTCATTCTAAAATATCTCTCACTGTCACATACCCGCATCTCTCTAAATGTTTCAGATTCTCTGTTGGTTGAGAGGACGGATGTACCAACATCGCTTTTGACTTATTTTTTTAAAATCTTCTTGTATAAGGGATACAAACTCAGCTCTTAAATGTAATCTGTATTTAAAAGAAAGCTTCTGTAAGTTGGTAGACTTCTGTTCCCCAATGCATTTATTCTTCTCTCTCTACAAAAAAAAAACATCTCTCACAATGTTTTTTGGTATTTTAGCTGTCAGCCATTTACATGCTTGCTTGCTCAGCTATCTCATTCTCTGATCAACATAGCTACACGTAAATGCTGCGTACGTACACGACCAAACAATTTACAGATACTCGCAGATTTCTATTTTCAGTGGATGACATACTGAAATTTTTACAGGAAATAAAGGAAGTGCCTAATCAAAAGTGATTTTACATCCATTTCCAAGATTTCATTTTTTTCAAATTTACGATTTGTCAAGATTTCCGTGACAAAATTGTAGCCTTAATCATAGGCAATCCGGACAGTATTAACAATCCACTTTGACAGCAGCTGTTTGGCCACTGCACTGCATAATTAACTGTTGCAAAATACTGTAGCACATTTATTAAAAATCAGCTGTTTGGGGGGGGGGGGGGGGGGGGGGGGCTCTAGATATTACCAATCATTATATAGCATTATCATATAGCATGTAAATGCGGTTATTAGTAGCTCAGTCAATGTGATTAACTGAAATGCAAATGCTGGTGGTGGGCACCACAATCATTGCACAACGCACACTAGTGTGTGTTTGCATTCTGTTCGTTGTGGTAATCCCCACAGATGCAAACATTTTTATTTTTACTGTTTTACAAAATCTACATATTTCTCTTATGTTCACTGAAAATAATAATATTCCTGATACAGAAAACTATTTGAAGGGTATTCTATTTATACTGTGATTGATTAAGCCCTGTCTAGACCTGCAAAAGGTGGACACTGTTGATAAAACAATCAAAATGCTTGCAATCTACATTAATCCTTCTGACATCAAGCCCTTTTTTAAAGATTCATTCATTGTTTGCAGATGGTGGTGGTAAAATCCCATCTTAAAGTGAAACACTGCTATTTACTTTTTATTTATTTATTTATTTTAAATCAGCAATGTGAAAGACACATCATGATGAGAAATAAAAGTTGTAGATGATTTTATTTTACTATATATTGGAGTAATATAAGTAAGGCATGGTTAACCAGAAGCAGTTCTTGCAACTGTGATAATTCTAGCATCTTGTTAACCACTACTTCCACAAAAGTATGACAGCTCTAATAGAAAACTACATGAGATAAATGTAACAGTTGTCTTTTAAGCCCCCACCCCCTATCATAACACTTTTAGATTTGGGTAGTGATGTAGATATTTACCGGACCAGCTGTGTGGAGAGATGTTTAACAACCCCTCATCTAATTCAGTACATTGCTATTCAACCAGTTTGTATTTCTTATATAAAAAATAATATTATCATAAAGTTATTTGAATCCTTGGTAATTAATTTAGTAGCCACTTTTGTACCAGGTTGAGTTTAGCACAGTATAACAAAATAACTAGACCAGTTCACATAGAGAACTGGGCCAACAATTAATTTAAGCCTGTACTCTGGACGATCTTTAGAAAAAAAGATTAAATAACCAGCTAACATTTACCACAGACAACCTCTTTCCAATATAGCCAGGGGTTCTATCACAGAATGGATTCCAAAAGGTTTGGAAAATCAGCAGATAAGATACTTTAGCATGTCGACTGAACCAAGGGCAAACCATGCTAGAGGGAAGATTTTCATTGCAGATTCAAGCGCCTGCATAAAGAAGCCAGGGGTCCAGGCTGCCTTATCAATTTACAGCTCCAGCTTTGAACTCTCTAGGCAGAGGCAGTAAAAGGTCAACAACATTTATCCACCCAATTCTTTTTTGTAAAAAATATAATAAAATGTAGGAATACTTCTGTCTTCCTTCTGATCTTTTTATATATACTTATCTGTATTTCAAAATCGAGAAACTGTCAACTGTACAGACTTACAGACTACAGACTTACTAATGCATCTCATTTTTTCTATCACCAAAAATTAACAGGCTCTGTTCCTTGTTCAATACCAGGCCTTGATTTGTGTTTTTCAATGGAAATGTTTTGTTTTTTTGTCTATATTACATGTAATCAATGTAATAATACAATATTATTCAGGTTTGGTTTTTTTTGTTAAGATTTGTTTAATTAAAAACTTGAATTATCACAACTCCAATTGCAGCACATCAACTAATAACAGTAACATTCATGCAATTCATCGTTAATATTGCATTGACTATAATTTTCTGCTTCTTGCTTTCTTATGTGTCAGTTACTTTTTGTTGCATGTACAGTTATGGCATGATCATTAAAGAACTATATGAACATAATTTAGATCTTTTATTTAACATCATGCAATCAAACCACAAAATGATATGGCAAGTGTCTACTGGAAGCCATAATAGTAGTACAGTATTTCATGTTAGATTTCAAAACGTTTTGACAGTGTTTCATTAAATTAAGGAAAACTACAAAATAAGTAAGTAATTCAATATGTTAAAGGAACATTATTCAACAGGTTTCATTCACCTTTATGTTGCAAGATGTGTTAATTCTACAGGGTGATGCAAAACGTTTTGCCATAGCTGTATTTATTTGCAAGTGATACATATCCCTATGGGACACAGAGCCATCTTGTTTGCCAGTATGTTCTCAGAAAGATATAAATATACACCTGGAACAGTTGAAGATCACCAAGTAAATATAGAAAAGTTGGAACAACATGGTAGATTTAAAAAAAAAGAAAAAAAAATGGTAAAAAAGTTCTGTATAAAAGCCAAGGCAAGTTTCTAAAGACATGTGAAATGGTGAAAATTCAATATAGGCCACAAAAGGTCCATGGGTATGCAATACATCCTATGTGAACCTATGGTGGTGATGTACATTAACCAGACAGGCTCTGTCCAACAAACATTTTCATCTTTCCAATTCATGGGGCAATCCTCATCTGCAAGTAAGCAATAAGACACGACAGGGTGTGGGACATACTCTAATATCCAAACGCCCCGGGTGCGTTATAAGTCACGAGGCGAAGCCGAGTGGCTTTAACCGCCCGGGGCATGTGGATATTAGAGTATATTCCACACTCTGAAGTGCCTTACTGCGCTTATAAAATGGATCAACCAACATTACAACACCCCCCCCCCCCTCCACACACACAAAAAAAAAAAAAAAAATTTGTTTTAATTAACAAAAAAAGTAATTTTTAGTAAATATCCTTCCACTTCTGCCTGTAAACAGTCCCTTAAAACATAAAAAAATAAAACCAAAAATGCATTAATTAAAAAATAATTTCAGATGTTGAATTGAACATTGCCATTGAAAGTGCAGTTTTGATTCGTTACACTTGTAATTCTTGGTTTATTCATTACATTTTAAAGTAAAATATTACTGCCCATTTTCATCATGACGCAGCACAAATAAGACTGTCTGTAAATCACGCAGACCCTTCCTCACAAGACCTGCAATAGCATCAGGTGAAAGTGTGTTTTTTTATCCGTTTTTTTTGTAATAATCCTTTGTTATCTGGGGTAGTAACAGAAGGTATCCATAACAGATTTGTGCTACAGCTTCACAGTGGCGAGAAAGATGTTATTTGCATGGAATACCCAGTTACTTATCAAACTGACTTTGCAATTTACAGCTTGGTAATGTGGAGAACTACTGGGCCAGTGTTAAAAAACAATTTAAAACAATGCAGGGCACAGCAGATGACACAATACCATCGTACCTGGACACATTTAAAAGGTATGGCAGGAACTGTCGAGATTTATTTATAACTGTTCAGCATCAGATCACACAGCTGCGCAGAGGGTGGGTCCAGTGGCAGCAGGCAGACAGACCGAAGAACGGACAGCGGGAGCAACGGCAACAAAACATTTAACCCCAAAGTCTCTTTTAAGAGGGACCCAAACATTTTGTGAAAAGCTGAAAGTTTAAGAGATATTTTTTCAACTATTTATTTTCAAAATGGGATAGGGAAATGCCGTAGTTCAGGGAGAAGGCACAGAGCGATCAGAATGGCAAGTTTTTAATTTATTTGAATACTTACTTTTGCTTTTTTTTTTCACTACTTTAACTGATCATTGGTGTCTAGTTCAGATTCATTCAATATCTCATGTACACTTCGGTTTCCCAACAGTTCAATATTTCCGTAAATCTTGTCAGTCATGTTTATTGCAATAAATTCCAATATGTCTGCCGTTTTTCTTTTTAAATTCTAAGTGTATGGATATCTGCCAGTGATTTGCACATTTGTGGAAAAAAAGTGCCGACCCATGGAGATATGCAGTAATATCAACACCCTCATGTGACCTATTTTGACCAATCAGGATAGAGTATTTAAAATATCCATTTTATAAATATATTTAACAGATTCTCATGCACAGTTTAATCAAAATCAGAATATCAGACCAGCAATATGCAGCCTTCAGTAGCTGAGCCAATCAGGTTTCAGTACTGTGAAAAAAAAGACTTACAAGACCTACAGTTCTCAAGATATAGTTAAACATGTAACTGTCCCATGTTCACGTTTGTAATACTAATAACCCTTAGTTTACCAGTGATCACCCCTGCTCCTACCCATAAAATACCTGCAACTCAAACTTGGGAAGCTGTTTTGGTTATCCCTCACTCTCAGTGAATGGAGTGATTGGGCTCCACACACTCTGAGCCTCTCATTAAACTATTGATCGCTCCAGCCTTATCCATAAAGTTACAGCAACCTGGCACGTCAACGGCTTTGCAGAGTCTCTCTCTCTCATCACGTTCACACTTTATGGAGGAGAGGAAGTCACAATGATTTATTTACCTGACATTTTCCAGTGCGGACATCGTAGAGTGCCACAGAGCCAACGCGAGCCCCGACTGCTATCCTGTGACTACGCTCACAATAACCAACCATGTAGAACCTGTGTACAACCAACATTACATGTTACAAAATTACACATAAGTGGTTTTATGAACAAGAACAAAGTATCCCGGGGGCACAGTAAAGGGGAATGGCATCTATGACAATCATGAGATAACAATGAGTTGTGGTTGCTTTTTATAAATTGACTGTGTAATAGGAAAAAAAAAGATACTCAGGCGTGGAATTTGCAAATCATTGTCAGCATATGTAAAAGTGCACTACATTTGATGTTTCCTATATGTGGTACCACCAAAAACAATAGAAAATACATAACACATATGTCAGGAGATGCAGTAAACAAATTCACGTCCACTCTGTTTGTGAATCATAAGAACAAAGATTTCCACTGCAAAGTGAGTTAATCGTTTCAATTTTTTCAAGTCCTAGTCATGATTTCTAATATCGACACAGTAATGTTTTTGCAGGTAAGCCAAGCTTGTCATCATTTGGATTTGTCATTATTCAAAGTGTATCTAAGTTCATGCTACATCTTACATTTTAACTGTCTGAAAAATGATCTACAACCCCACACAACAAATATTATGTGACCAGGGTGGTACACCCACTGCAGAAAAGTTGTAACTAATAATTTGACAAATCACTGGTACTGAGAACAATGACTTACCTACAAATAGCTGGGAAACATTCCTGAAGGCCTTTCTTCTTGACTAAGGATCCTTCAAGGCAGTACATTATGATGTCCATTACCTCAGGGAGGAAAGATCATTAAAGAAATCAGTCACAAAAGCACGTACAAATTCACTTTTTTTTTTTTTTGAAGATGTAAATGCAATGCTTCAGTGTCTTGTGTATTGAGAATTAATGCAGCCACTGTCCCCAAGGGAACAAGGCAGCAGTGTGTTCCGTTTATCTCATGGATTTACAAAAAAAAAAAAAAAAAAGAAGAAAAAAAAAAGAACTTCAGCAGCCATCTCAAATTAATCAGAATGTGAAATTTGTTGGTTGAAAACATGAAGTTGGAGAAAAAAGAGAAAGAAAAAAACATGGTACAGCAATAAAAAAATGTGAGTAGAATGTATTTCTCTTATTTTAAAGTAATTATTGTGTTGTGTTTCTCTATAAAATATATTGTTTTGATGGTATAATGGTATAAAGTAAAACCTGTACTTACAATCAAATAAACCAAGTGCTCACCAGCTCTTACCAGCCAGTAAAACCCACAAAACATTTGCAATGCAAATAAAATGCACAAGGCCACAAATGGCTCATAATGTACCTTTCCCAATATATGCAGTCTTTCTTACCTCTACGAGTAAATCCACTACATCAGTGGGCATCTTTTCAATCAGGATTTCAATCACTCGTAGAATCTCTGCCTTGGCCCGTGCCAGCGTGGTGGTGTGCATGTTCTGTTGAGACTGGGTATTAGCTGCCAGGGCAGTATGTCTGTGAACCTGGACACAAAGAGTAAGTCAGCAATACACGTTTTTTTTTTTTTTTTTCAGTACAAAGCAAACTTATCTTGCCTTCTTATCACCGGAACGGAATTACTGTTGCAGCGAGAAAGCCTACTTGAGTCTTTCAAGACTTAACCTTGGATTCTAGTACAAACTAGATTTACAATAGACAAATGCAGGTTTATATATCACAAAACGCATAAATAAATTCATAAATAAATTAAAAGTTGAGGTAACAAAATCATTTGTAATAAACAATGGCTTTGTGTGCTTCAGGGAAATATGTAGGCTTCCTCCAGATAAGGCAGTTCAAAATATATTTTCATCTTGATTTTTTCAATCAGAGTGAGTGTTATATAAAAACTATAGTCTACAACCAAAACACTCAGATCTAAAATTGCATAAATAGTTTGCTTGGTATCTGCGAAGCCTGCATATTTGACATGGCACACACTGATTACAGTCCCTGTAGGCAAGGTGCTATAGGAATGGGAGCCATGGAAATGTAACTTCCTTTGTCCTGAAGTGGCTTACAATATGCCAAGAACTTAAGGCATGGGCAAACTGTTTCAAGAAAGTGTACGTTCTTTATTTCATTCATTTTTGTTTTTAAAAAGCTCACAGCTTCCAACCTTACACAAAGCAATCTGTTTCCAAACAAAATAATAAAAGAAGAGCAATAAATAAATAAAATGCAAAAGGTCCACGTGGTCGTCAGAAACAACAGTGAAACGACGAGCCCTGTGATCAATCTGCTTGAAGCTCTGGAGTGACACTGTGAACAGTGGGCCTCGTCTGTGAACAATAAGAATGTTTCCATGCTTGCTCCTGCTTTGCAGATAAGTGATTACTGAAGGGGCCCTCACCTCCCTGGCGATGGTTGTTATGAAGGCTGGTGGTCTGGCCGTGGCAATGAGCGAGAGAGCGTGTCGAGCAGAGCGGGCCGAGTCTGCCGCTGGGTTGAGAGGCAGGCCCATTGTGATGCTAAACAGGGATCAGACAAAGGAGGAAAAAAAAAAAAAAGGAAGCATTAGAAATATAGAGTGAAAAGATTAGACACAGCTTATAATGTCAGTTCAAGGTCAATGGGATCACTCAAACAGTTAAAATATAATAGACTCCCAACAATGCGGAATAATTAGGAGTCTGGGTGTTCCAGCATCAACTACACAGCCAAAACAATTAAGCGTGAAAATTGAAAATAGTTTGTGCATCTGTCTGAAATGTAAAAGGGGCCTTGTTAACAAATTATCCAGGCCAAGTGCTGAATATGTATCAGGAATCGTACTGTGATGGGCAATATCTTGGATATAAGGAGGTCAGTCAGCTATGGTTTCTGAAGCAAATGCTCTTTTGACGTGCTGCCAGAAGTTTTGGTGTATCTGAGCCACTGGGTTACTGTAAAATGAATATATCCATTTATTTTCAAGGTTATACTATATATAAATATCTACAGTATACATACATTAATGTAGCTACTTACACCAAACAAAGGATCATTTAGCTTCTTAAAAAAGCATGTTAGAAATTATACTAAATAACTGATAAGGAGTCCAACATACTAGTAACACAAACACCAGCTAAATTCAGTAGACATAATCAAATATGTGTTAATAGTTGAAGGCTTTAAATTACACTTATAGCCTTAAAAGATGCTTAGAATCAAACATAACAGCTGCAAATTTGCTTAGCAATTTTAATTGCCACGATGCTAATTTGAACTTGATCCATGATTTGAACATATGAAACCAAATATAATAATCTGACTGCAGGTAAAACATATACATAATTTAGTTTTTTAACCTTTAAAAATACTATATGCATTAATTAATTAATTACAAAAGTATAAAAATACATTTCACAATCCTCACTACAAGACTCTGATATATACATATAATGTTACTTAAAATAGTGATACAAGGTACCACAACGTACTATTAGAACAATAGCATCCATTCACAGTGCATACTAAGTGATGTTAGGCAAAAAAGTAAGCCCTACGCAGGAGAATCCACTAAAAACAGACTCTTTGCTTAGCTAATGAATGTAGAACAGAAATTGATTACCTGCCGTCCACACTTCTGTATGGAAAACATAAATTATTTCCCCTTTTGCTTATTTTCTCCATACATAATGCAATTGCATATTTTATTTTATTTACAGCTGGTCTGCAACCTGTTTAGGCTACTTGTTTATCAAATGGAGGACACCCATGTATGTTGATCTAATTGAAATAATCAAGCTTTAAAAAACGGTGCTTGTAGAATACTTTAGAAACATGTATTACACAACTTTCCCAAAAACACAATTGCAAATTTTGTACCAAAGCTAAGCAATAACCTGTACTTTCACTAGAGACACTGGATGCGGCTTTAACAAGCAGTGTTTAGCTTTTTGAATTTCTAAGTCTTTAAATCGATGAAGTGAAACATGATACAATGAAAGATATGTTTTCTTTTTGTAATGCCTATGCTTCTTTTTCTTCTGTTTTCCAATATAGTTCCAATCTAAAAAGGTACTAGCTTATGTTGAAACATAAGCTCATATTGAAAACTCTCCAAAATATAAGCACTGCTTGTAAGACAGACACAGAGACACCATAACTCAAGCCTTCTGGTGCTCTGGTATCTTTGCAGATGTTTTTTTCCATTGTAGCCTTGATGTTTAAATTTACAGAACCCCTTTGTAACTGCGTAGCCAAATGTTATTTTATATTAAAATAAGCAGCTGATCTGTTTGGATTGCTAAGTTACCTGTTCTGAGTCACCTTCATACAGCATTGCTAAATACTGGATAAATAGTTTTGCTTTTATGGATGAGGAAAAAATGTTACATGAAATAGATGTTTACAATTATTTATTACAACATTTTTTTTTTTTTTTTTTTTTTTTTTTTTGCAAAAGTCCAAAAATGCTAATTCAAAAGTATTCTTATCCTTTGATGCCATAATAGTATTGTCTACAAGGTGCTATAAATTTCAATATGATAATGCAGAACCTAATTCTAGAAAAGTTTAGATTGTAGGTGAATAGTCTTAGAACATATAAAAGGGTTAGGCATAGGATGATTGCTGTCATTACTAATAAGTAAATACAGGAAAAAGTAAAAAGCTATCTGAAGACCTTAGGCAGAAAATGATTTATTGTCATAAAGCTAGAGAAGAATACAAGAAGATTTTCAAGCATTAAGTATTCCAATTTGAACTACTGAACTACCTCGGTCTGGAAGAAAGATGGTTCTTTCACCAAGAACAAGTAGAAGAATTGTGAGGAAGGTTAATAACAATCTGAGATTGAATGCCTAAGATATTCACAGTGAATTGGCTGCAAACGGGACTGGTATTGCATGGTGAAGGTCTCAATGGTCGCAGGCCAAGCAAAAAGCCACTCTTAGGAAAACGTCACAAGGACAATCGCTTAAAGTTTGCAAAACGGCATTTGAATGATGGATATGAGTTGTGGTCAAAGGTGTTGTGGAGTTTAGCAAGGTGTACAAAGAACACCATACCCACTGTCAAGCATGGAGGTGGTAATATCCTTCTATGGGGGCTGCTTTTCCTCTAATGGCACAGGAAATTTAGTTTCAATACATGGTAAATGAATTCTATAGCATACCAAAAGTTATTGGTCAATCATCTGCAACCTTCCGCTACAAAACTTGGTTTTAAGTCGCAATTGGACGTTCCAACACAACAACAATCCAAAGCACACATCAAAATCTACTTCAGAATGGCTAAAAAGAATAATATCAAGAACAAAAGCAATTTCCTACAATTATTTATTTTCGAGAAATTTCTAGAAATTATACATTTCCATTGGGTATGTAAACTTTTGACTACAACTGTATGTACAGGCAGACATACAGATTACTCCATGTAGCCCCAATCTGTAATAATAATAATAATAATAATAATAATAATAATAATAATAATTAATTAAGTATAATTAAGAATTTTAGTACATTGTGGTAAAAGTGTGCTTCAAAATCATAAATACTGTTATTTAAAGAGATCACTATCAAAGTATTAATCACACTGCTGCTGTAATTCTGTTGATATGAAATTATATTACTGTGTTAGTGCAACTGTTCAAAAAACAAAAAAAGCTTAATTACTGCTTTATTTATTTATTTATTTATTTTTTCCATCAAATCCCAGTGTAGGCCAGGATTTAGCCCCCAGGCACCCGCACATCTACCCATGTATCCAAATCTGCTGGACAGCTTGGTACTGTACCATTCACAGTAGAACTGCTGGCCTATAGATTAGTATACAGAACAAAACAGAACTTATAACTCCACAGCTAAAGCCTCAGAAATAATATTCCTCCTTTTCTGAGTTAAGTTAAAATTAAATGCTATACCATTACACTGCATTTAACCACTTAACTTTTACCATGTCATATAAAATTATGTTCAGTAATTTACCAAAGAACATTTAAAAATATAGTGTGTTTTCCTTTTAAAACAAAGCTTCCACTAGAATATTTACTATATGATGTTTTAAATCAATATTGAATGCTACAAAGCACAAGTACTTCCCCAAGGATAACTAACCTGTGAATATTTATTTGGTTTCAATTGTCCGCACCTCCACACAAAACAGTGTATACAAATAAGACAAATGAAAATAAGTGTTTAAAAAAAAAAAAAATCAACTGGCTTGCAGTAAACAAAAATAAAAACCTCTGAATTTCTTTAATGAAAAAACAAAACAAATCAAGCACTAGTTACCCTTTTTTGAGTCCCAAATTAAAGTTGGTTTGTAGAAATCTTGGTTTGTCACAAGGATATAATTGTGTATGTATGAATTATTTATTTATTTTATTGCATTTATTTATTGTTGCAATAATGTGTGTTCCGGACCTTTTTATAATCACAAAATATGAAAGAGCTGGTAAAAAATAAATTAAATAAAAAAAAAATAAAAAAATTCTAATAATATAAAAAGTCAAAATAAATGCATTTTTTTATTTTTATTTAAACTGTGTTCAGGAACAATACAAGGATTCAATGGTTTACATTTTTTTGTTTCCTATAATTTTTTTTTGAGAAACTGCCAATAATACTATTGCTAGAGCTAGACAAAACCGAATACTTCATACATCAATTACTGAGTTGACATTAATTGTATATAATAGAAGCCTGGGGACTAAGGCAAACACAAGAAACAAGCTATTAGAAAATGAACATGCAACAGAAACAACAGGTCTAGGTTTTTAAATCTTGTAGCTGTGTTTTTTGTTACTTTTGCTCTTTACAATGTAGAGAACATGGAAATAAAGATACTAAATTACTTTAGATTTTTTTTTCAATATGCTGAATAAATAAAGTAAAGCAATAATAAGCTGAACAAATAGGCAAAATAACATCTCTACTGGTATTGAGGTTCTGTTTAAAAATTAAATAACTGAAATAAGTATTGAAGCATTGTATTTAAAAAAAGCAGGTATTATCTATAATTGCTAGGAGAACAAAGATAACAAGCATGAACCAATTTGAAGAATCCACAATTGTGTGATTGAACACATGGTTTTGTGATTCTAATTGGCAATAACTACTGTTTTTGTCATAACAGGATCATAAACAAACATACACTAGTATTGATCACTAGCAACTGCATTGCAGCTTTATTTAAATCTATTACACAGTTTTGCACTAGATATAGTCTTTCATTTAAATCAAACAAAAAATACGTATAATATGGTCTCTAAAAAGAGATACATACAAAAGGTACCAAATGAACGTCGGAGAGGTTTGATCAATTCTGTTTAAAGTTTTAGCCGTTTCTTTCCACGATTCCTGTCAATTTGACTGACTCCACTTATAATGAGACATAAAAATGAGAGTCTCCTGTTCTGCTTACTGTAACTGTATCCCAGAATCATATTATCTGAAAAAATATATATTTATACCTTCATTAATAAATCTTTTCAGCGATAGCCAGTTAAGACGACAAAATATGTTATTAGTTAGCAGCTTAAAATATATATATATATATATATATATATATTTTCGTATTGGTGTATTTGTTTTTTTTTTATATATATACTATATATATTATATATAATACACAATTAAATTTATCCTTTATACACTATTTAACAATTGTTATATTACACTATCCTATATCTTACTTCTATCACTGGAAATACATCTAAAAGATCATAAAACACTAGATTTATTCTTAATACTTCTTACTTTCGTAAAAAAACTGTAAATATAGAAACACATATAAAAAGGCCTTTTTGATGGGAATATAAAGAATAAAACTATATATATATATATATATATATATATATATCACATAAAAGCACAAACACATTAATGTATAGCTGTACATGTCCACACTCTCAGAGGTTAATCATTCTTTTAATTAAAATATTGATTAATCTCAATAACGGCCACAAAACTTTAAGCAGAGAAACAGCAGGAAAATAAGAAAAAAAAACTGATTTCTGTTTTCACAATCTTCTCCACATACTGTATGTTGTCAGCAAATATTTTTTGTAAAAAACAAATACACACAAAAGACTACATTTTACAGGTAAAAGGAGATGTTTCATATTTCCACTCCAGAAGCAATTATAGATCTATACCACTGCACCATATTCAAATTAGAAAAAAAAAAAAAAGGTAATTGGAATGCTCTTAAGTATAATGATCAATATCAACTGGTTTACTTATGTAGTGCTGAGAAATAAGATATTTTCTAGCTTTGATTTATATAATAAAGTCACATAAGAACATTGAACATTGCCATAAATGTAAATTAGTATTAAATGCTGCCACCATGAAGCTCAGTTTAGAATACATTTTGACAGTGGATATAAATATGTAACATTAAAAATTAAAAATAAACCTGGCAATACGCAGAAACCCACCAAGTATACTCTTTCTTTATAATTTATATAGGATTGTGCATTTGTGACAAATATAATGAACAAGGATATATTTTTTAGAATCATCAACAGCATGTTGTTGCATATGCATTATAAGTAGTAAAAACAATAGTACATTGTCACCCTTATATCTTTTACTGACATTAATGTTACACTTCCTTGCTGGTATCCCAAATCTTACAATTATCATTTAAATTAGCACGCATTCATCAAAGGAGGTGTACAAATTAAGCAACAGCAAAAGTTTGCAAAGGACCTTTTGATTAGCCACATGTGCTAGCCATGGTACAAAGCATGTCTAATGCAGTAAATTCCTCTTTTTTTTTTTTTTTGAGGGGGGGTTATCTGGTGCAATGCCACAGCAGGGGTTCTGAAGCTGGTTTCTCTCAATACACAAGAGGCCTGGTGAGCATGGCCTGCTGCTTCCCTAGTCAATAAAAGTGAACTGATATATTTAAAAAAAAAAGGTTCTACACAAAAGCTCTCACGTGAAGCATGGTTAATGCTGCAGACAGAACCCAAACAGATGTGTGCTGTTTATTCTGTATATGGTAAATCGGGCACCAAAGGGGGCAACCCAGCAGGGCTTTGTAGGAAGGAGGGGGGCACGATGTCGCACACTCCAACCCCTGCATCTGCCACCGTAAACTAATTCTCTCAGCTTGTCCTCACCACAGCCATGCACCCACTGTGACTACTGCATGCTATTCTCAATCAAAATCTGGTTATAGATTAATAAGCAAAACACTTTCTTGCCTAATAAACAATTCATCAGGATGAAAATTGCACCAAAGCTCCTTAGGGCTACATGGTGGTACGTCCATTTATACAACATTCTGCACTTAGGGTCTAACCTTGCTTAATGGCACAACACATGGCGCATTAATATCATCTGAATGCATGCTTTAACTGGCTGCAGGGCTATTCCAAATGTTTCAATTCCTGCTGTATTTGCTTCAAATTAATTGTTTTTGTATTTTTACTGACTACCAAAATTTAAAACACAAATGTCATGTCAGGAAATTATTTAATATAAATATTTACCTAATTTGTGCAGTAACGACTGTATGTGTCAAAATGCTACCTAATGACAGTGAACCTGTGGACCCTAGCTTATTTAAAAACAAAAATACAAAGATCTTTTTTTTTTTTTTTTTAAATGTAGTTTTAAATGTGTACAGTATTACTTATTATCAAATAAAGAATACAGAGCTTAGGAACCCTGCCAGCTGCAGGCTGAAAATACTGTCCCATGTATTTAATTTACTTACTATTTGATTATAGTATTTTTGCTGCCTACAATTAACAGATCACCTCTAGCAAGAAGTAAGTTAAAATAAATATGGTCAAATAAATACATTCAAATACAAAAGCCGTGAATACATTCAAATAAAATAGAAGATGAATATGATAATATAGTACATTTTATAATTCCGTAAGCCACTTATGTGTAAACAGCTTGATTATAAAATAAATGTTTGGTTAATGTTCTTTCATGGAATTTACCCCATATAAAACTTTTTTATTTTTTATTTTATTTACTTGCACCAATAGTTTGCAGAAAAAAAATGAATGTTTAACAAGAACACGTCTTAAATATATATAAAAAAAGATATATCAGACAACAAGAATGCTTAAAGCCTTTAACTACACAAAAAAAAAGAAAAGAAAAAAAAAAAACATAATAGTGCAGATTTACTATGGTACATTTTCTGTCCGTGTATAAAATACAAAATTTTTTGACATTACATACAAATATAATGTATACACGCACATACAGAAATTCACTAATCTACAAGATTTTAAAATGAACATGGTGTGTATCTCACTATCTCACTTGTGAATATACACACACATACAGTTTCATATGATTATAAAAGACCATAGATGGTTTCATAAACATATATATATATATATATATATATATATATATATATATATATATATATATATATATATATATATATATATATATGCATGTGTGTGTGTGTGTGTGTGTGTTTCTATAGAATATCACATATCCATTTACGTTTGTTCTCTAGAGTCAGATCTGGAACTAGATCATGCTGCATTTCACCTGATGATTCAAAATTATCTGAAATGCTGGTCAGACACATTTGTTACTGTGACTTTACCGATTCAGTTTATAATGGGCCTAATATGTTAATCTAAACACTGCTGTCTAATCAAATCCAAACAGTGGGATGGTGTTGTAAATTAAATAGATTCACCTACAGTGCCACCTATATGTTTTTTTAAAAAAATTTGCAAGCAACACCATAAATGAGACAGCAGAAACCACACATGCGTCTTTAATGACACAGTAAATTATAGGCATACGATTATATATAATATATTATATATCTATATATATAGATATTATATATATATATATATATATATTATATAATATATATATATATTTATATACTTTTTTAAACTAGCAATTTGAAAAAAAAAATAGGAAGAAGAGATTTTAAAAAGAGTTTTAAAAGGGAAAATAATCTGAAAATAAATAAACATGGAAGAAATCCTTTTTAAGTAAAATATTTAAAATAGGAGAGTGAAGGCTGCAGAGTACGGTAATAAAATCACTTCCAAACGCAGCTCACTAAGACCAAGAGTAGTCCTAACAGGTATCTTATGCTGGTAATTAGAGAGATTTAAGAAGGATTTGTTGTTAAAAACTGAGGATGCATTTAAACAGACATAAATAGAATAGAAAGGTCTTTTGGTTTTACTTAAGTGGCTGTAATGCAGCTTGAGCAAATTATCTAGTGACTAGTATAAGACCTAGTCAGAACAGAGGAAAAAGCTCATTGTATGTAAATTATTTTTTACTGATATGCAAGTCATTCTCTCAACATGCCTAGTTCCTCAAATACAGAATACCTGTTGTGACTAAAGCAATGCAAAATGTTTTTAATGTTTGCAGAAAAAAATGAAACTCCATATTTCCATACAAATTCAAAACTGTGTTGTACAGTATATGTTAATGTAACCTTTTACATCTATCTTGACATGAACATGGAAGATATAGCACTGTTGATGTTGCTCATTTCACATATTTATTTCTGAGCTTGTTTGAAGCGCAGCTTATAATCCCTCTCTCTCTTTCTATATATATATATATATATATATATATATATATATATATATATATATATATATATATATATAGACACACACACACACAGTGAACGCCAAATCAACAGCCCTACAGACCTCAAGGTATTTTAACTATTTTCTAGGTAAGGAGGAAACAAATATTGTGAAACTGTATAGGTCATGGAAACGATGGTCCAGGAAAACATTTATTGAATTGGTCAGGTCTAAGAAGTAAATTATTTTCAGGGTGAGTGGTCTAAGCTCCAAAAGTTGCTGACCCACACACAAGAAAGGTTTCACACCAGAAAAGCTGTTGGTGGGGAAGATAATTAAGTGATTTTTTTTCATTATTTTACATTTACCTGGACAGGAAGCAAAAACAGCTGAATTCTGATACAGGCCGTATGCTAAAATCACTAACAAACAAAAGGATTTACTATTGCACTCATCATTAGGCAATGCTTTTCCTAGAATAAAAAAAAAAAAAAACAATTTTATTGTGCCTAAACATGTGACCTTTTGTGTTCAGTAATAACCAGAAATGCAATGCATCTGCTGAAATAAGATGTGCAATGTCTGTTTTAAATTAAAACAGTACCCTTTAAAAAAAAGCAATATAAATGCTTACAGTAGATATTAATATAGTATGTTGAAGTTCTGAAGCAATTAAAACGTAAGATACTGATTTTCACATTTGTCATGAATGCTTCAGGGCCGCAGTTTAAGCTATCTAGAGCATTTTCCATGCAGGTGTTATGGAATAAAAAGCTTTACCTGCAGCAAGGTAGTACCTTGAACTGCACAATAGTCTGTCATTAAGGTACAGTAGGTTCCAAATACCAATACAGCCAGAGAAAATCTTAAGCAAAATCTGTATCTTAACCATCTGTTATTGCTTGACAGGAGAGCTACATTTTTCAACTCTGTTTTATATACAGGAATTATTTCTCAAAGTATGTTTGTTTTTACACCAGTAGCAGTAGTTAACATTGTGTATTTATAAGCCGATAACGAGTTATTGGGGATATGTTTTTCAGGTTAAAATAAGATACATTTCTATAAAAAAAAAAAAGAAAAAAAAAAGATTATACAAACAAGCCTCTCTCTAATATGAGCTGCCTATTTGCTGTGCACAAAACACGAAAAAGTGGGTGGAGTTACAATTTGACTGAGATATACACAGAGCCACAGACTGACTATGGTGAATCATTTGTTTTTAAATACTGTATTTCTTTGAATTTAAGACTTTTTAAACCAATTTTTTATTCTCAAAAATGGCCTGTGTCTTAAATTCGAGTACGGTATAGTGATGCGTGTATTAAAATCGCCATAAAAAGAAGCGACTACCCGAGTACACAACAACAGCGTCATCTACTGCCCGATCTCGAATCATCCATGACATTTAGGCAGTCATTTTCAAAGAAGCATCACTACCTTCCTGAGGAATTCAAAGAGAAGCTTTTACAATTTCAGCATTTCGTTATTAGGCTCAGTTCTAACAAACAGTACCAACTTTGACGGATCGGAAATGCCGTTCAGACCCACATTTTTGACATGCCAAGCAATATCACAGGTCACAAAAAGAGAGAAAACAGGTGTGAGTAATCATGACTAGAAATGAGAAGCAGCACATTATAATGCTCTGTGGGACAGCAGACAGCCGCAAACTCCCTCCATACATCGTTTTCTTATATGCGTTATTGAGGTTGTATCTTTGTAAATGCATCTTTATTTGATGCTTTATTTTTTCCTCAAATTGAGGGTGGAAAATTTGGGCTGCGTCTTATATTCGAGTGCATCTAAAATCCGAGGGAATACGATACGTGTTCACTAAACTTAATTATGTAAACTTCTTTATATTTTACTTAACAACAAATAAACAGGGCCACATACTGCAAAAACAAAAAAATGCAAATTATGTGTTTTTAAATAAAATAGACAATGTGATCATGTTACATTTTAACAGAAAAAATTTAAATGACACACAATATTTTAGATATTCACACATCAACAAGATGCCCCTCCCCTCTATAGAGGATTTCAATGCCTGCATTTAAGTCAATCCTTTAACTAGATACCCTGGATTGAAATATGGGCGACAGAGGTTTGGCGAGACCTTAAAAATGTGATTTTATATTGTGCATTCAATTTTAAATTTGATAGTGCAGGACAACACTAATCTTTGTGCATAAAATATCTTCTTTTCTTTTTTTTTATAACAAAGATAAAAATAAAAAAAACACTCCTTACAGACACTGATAAGACAAGCCTGTCAGAATTTGATTTCACAGTGACCAAGACACTCAAACCAACCGATCACAATCTAAGGTCAGACAGTACAACACTGTAATCCAAACAATGACTCACTCCTATATATATATATATATATATATATATATATATATATATATATATATATATATATATATATATATATATATATATATATAAAAAAACAAAAAAAATACACAGCAAATACTTATTTTTCAGAGTACTTGCTTTGGGAAAATGAGAGGGGTAGCTGGCAAATCTAATTTTTTTCTCTAGAAAGTATGTCACGTCTGTATTTCTAGTCTGTACTAAGTGCATGAGGTTGCCTAGCATTTGGTGTATTTCTAATAAACACTGAAAAATTACTCTCTCAGACTAACTGTATTAGGACATCTACAGGGAAGCAGACATATATACTCATAATAAATTTCTAAAGATAAGGTTTCATCATAATTGCATAAACAGATGTTAGCAGTATTTTTCATTTTGTGTCCTTAAAGCCCAATTTAACCTTACTTGCTGGTCAAATTTTAAGGTTAGAAAAGGACTGGCGCACTTTGTTTTTTAATGCAAAGGTCTAGATCATAAACTAAGCAAGACTTAGATTGCATTTTGTTAATGGAGTACTGTGCTTAGATTGTGTTATTCCTCTAAGCATATTTATCACGATTGATGCAGTAAATATATCAGTAAACACAGTTTTACAACCTCTTACAGATGTATCTTTATTTGCTAGTAATGTATTAATCATTATTAGGCACACATAAATTCTGGTTCTGACCTCATAAAGCACACAATTTCATTACACAGCCATCTAGTGCACCAAAGTGTATTGCCAGCAGTACAAACATAATCTTAACCCTTAGAAATTGTTCACTAGATGGCACTGGTGCGTATATGTTTTTTAATCTGAAATAGCCTGCGTTACATATGCTTATGGCAGGCAATTACTGAAGAACTGCTCTGGAAATCAGGTAAAAGTACATCAACAATGGAAATATAGTATTTAAATAAAAACAAAAAAAAAACAAAAAAAAAAAAACTGAGTAGTTCTAGAAGAACCACTCAATTATTGCAAATATTCAATATTCCAATTATGCATAATTTAATACACAGACACATTGTGTATACATGTATAATCTCCAATATTCAATTAGTTATGTGTGTCAAACCATTAACAATGGGGCTAAAATGAACTAGAAATAGAAATGTAGAAAAATTCAAGTGTGCATCCTATTTGTACAGCAGCGCCCCTCTCTTCAACTTTTGCTTTTTATCGGCAATCCATACTGTAGGCCCAGGAATTGGAGCCGGTCCCTGTAAACAATGAAACAGTATACAGAGAAAGAGCATGTTGTGGAGGTACTCACTTAGAGAGTTGCTTTTCAGAGTCGGCACAAAGCTCCAGCAGCCCCATCAGCACGGCTGAGACGTCCATGTAGGGCTCCCAGACTGTGAAGCCCCGACCAATGAGATCAATGGCAGTCCGGCGTATGGTGCTATGGGAAGGAAGTTTAGGGCTGGGCGGCTGCAGCAGGAGGAATGTGAGCGCCTTGCCTAGAATTAAAAGGGGCGGGGGAGTCAATGACAATGGAACTAGAAAATTGATTTCTTGCTCATAACCCCAGTTACCTGTTTGTTTTGGAAGTAGTGGTGTTCCGTACAAACAGCTGAAAAATCCATGAACCTCCTTGGGCTTGTCACAAGGGTAAAATAAGTCTGTGTTTCAGAAAGGCAAATTTAATTACACATCCAGTTATTAAGAAAGTTGAATGCTGGTTACTTGTTTTATTTTTTACATACATACATACACATTGTGTCTATGTGTGTGTGTGTGTATATATATATATATACACACACATACACATAGAGAGAGAGAGAGAGAGAGAGAGAGAGAGAGAGAGAGAGAGAGAGAGAGAGAGAGAGAGAGAGAGAGAGAGACACACACACAGTGCCAAGAAAAAGTTTTCGCATATTTCAAGCATTGAAAACCTAAAATGTTATTAGATCTTAATCTTAGTCCTAATAATAGAGAAAGATAACCTGATTAAACAAATGACACAAAACATGATACTTTTTCAACATTTATTTAGCCACAAATGATTCAGTATTAAATATCCATGTGTCAAAAAGTATGTGAACCTTTGGATTCAATAACTGGTGGCACCCCCTTGAGCAGCAATGACTTCAACTAAGCATTTCCTGTAACTGTTGCTGTCTTTCACATTGGTTTTAAGGAATTTTGGCTCATTCCTCCTTACAGAACTGCTTCAACTCCGTGACATTTCAAGGCTTCCTTTCAAGGACAGCTCGCTTCAGGTCCTGCCAAAACATTTCAATGGGGTTTAGGTCCGGACTTTGACTAGGCCATTCTAAAACGCGGAATTTCTTCTTCTGCAGCCATTCTTTTGTAGAGCTGATTGTATGTTTAGGATCATTGTCTTACTGCATGACCCACTTTCGGTTCAGCTTCAGCTCACGGACGGATGGCCTGACGTTCTCCTCTAGCATCTTCTGATACAATGCAGAATTCATGGTTGTGTCAATGATGGCAAGCCGTCCAGGTCCTGAGGCAGCAAAGCAGCCCCAAATAAGAAGGTTAAGGTTCTTCTGTTCGAATGCAGTGTTTGGTTTTCGCCAAACATATCGTTTCTCATTGAGGCCAAAAAGTTCTACCTTTGACTCGTCTGTCCAGAGAACATTGTTCCAGAAGTCTTGTGGATCATCTATGTGCACTTCGGCGAACTTCAGTCAGGCAGCATTGTTCTTTTTAAAGAGCAATGGTTTCCCTCTGACTATCCTTCCATGAACACCATTCTTTTTCAGTCTTTTTTCGATAGTTGAATCATGAACACTCACATTAGCTAAGGCGAGAGTGGCCTGCAGATTCTTGGATGTTACTCTGGGGCTCTCTGTGACTTCCTTAATGATTTTCCGGTTTGTTCTTAGAGAGATTTTGGTAAGACGACCACTCCTGGGTAGTGGCTGTGGTCTTGAACTTTCTCCATATGTAGACTGCCATCTGTCTGACAGTGGATTGGTGGAGCCCCAGATCCTTAGAAATGGTTTTGTAACCCTTTCTAGACTGATGAGCATCAATAACTGTTTTTCTGAGGTCCTCAGAGATTTGTTTTGATTACGACTTGATGTGTTTCCACACACCTGTATGGTGAAGAACAAACTCACAAAGTGATAAAACTTACTTTTTCACATACCCTGAATCTTAATTACTCATTGTTTGTCTAATTCATACATCATTTTATTTCAAAAGACATAGAATTTGTTAATATTAACCCTATTGGATATTTAAGAAAATATTGATTAAAGAAGGCTATCATGGTAAAACTATGGAATTTCCATAATTATCATTGGGGTTCACAAACTTTTTCTCGGCACTGTACACACACACACACACACAGACAAAAGTATTGGCATCCGACACTTAATATAAGATAATACAAGCATTAGCCACTAATTAACATGACAAAGACCCCATTTCTGATACAGCAGTTTAACAAGCAATCTTTATAAAAAATAAATAAATATAAAATATATATATATATATATATATATATATATATATATATATATATATATATATATATATATATATAAAAAGCACTTAAGCAATTTCAAATATTTGTTCATGACATAAGTATTGGCACCTTTATATCAGAAGTTTGTAAAAAAATGTATAGAACTAATTAAAAAAACATATTAATTGATTGAAAACCATTACACAGTAACTAAGCAGCATTATAAAGTCAATAGTCAGAAAAACAGCTAATTAATTAAAAGATCATGGTCAAGACAAAAGAGTTGGATTCACGGCTGAGAACAACACTTGTAGCAAACAAAACCAAAGGAAAAGGCTACAGTACGGTATCAAAGACATATGGTATACCAAAATCCACAATCAGAGCAATAATCGAGCATTACCACAGAACAAATTCAACTGAAACTACAGCAGGTGTAGGTGAATCATCCAATCAGTTAAACCCCACATTAACAGCCAACGATTTAAAGAAAGATTTAGAAACATCAGGCATAATACATTCTGCCCTGTCACCAGTATGCAGGCACTATTTCAAATACATTAATATTATCTTACTGATTATATTTAATGGTTAGCCCATAGTTGGTTATAAGTAACAAATAACTCAAAATCTGTCTACATAGAAACTTTTTTGTGTGAGGTGGTCAGCCATGTTTTACATCTTCCCACTAAACAATAAAGATATGTGCTGTGCTATAAGCATTAGTTACAGTACAGAAGGTTCCAGTAAAAATACCATAACTGCAGTATAACTGCAAAAATCGAAAAAAGAAACTGATTGGGTTTAACCACCCAGTTTGGAAACTATTAGGCACAGCACAACTTCATATATAAAATAAAACACTGTCTGTTATAATGGCAAAAAATAAATAACAAAAAAATATAAAAAATCTGCAAATGTATTGGCACTACACTGAATGCAGTCTCTAACAATAGCTAGTGGTATTTTAAAAGCAATGCCTCAGATCTCTATCCCATTACACATTAATGCACTTAAACTGGTTCAAACAATCACCACAATGTATACTAGCCCTGTAATCAAATCTGTATCCAAGCACTCCACATACAGTATATACAACAACAGCTGAACAGCGGTGTGTGTCTGACAAAGAAAACCCACTACACAATCCACAGTGAATGGGTCTGATTTTTGGCTTTCTTTTCATTCTTCTTGTTTCTGCTCTCACATCATGCTAGCATCATTGTAATTTCAAGAACCAGGACCTGCAATTTTTGTTAGTAACAATTTCCATCCTAAGGTTGTCATTTTTTGTTGGAGTAATCAGTATATAAAAGTTGATCTCCATGATCTGTGCATCCACCATATGCAAGTTTGACAGATACATTCTTCATATTCTGGTTCTAATCAATATAAATTGTGCTAAATAATATTCCAACCAAGTTCCATCACATTTGGATGCGGATCTCTATGTAAAACTCTAATACTGTATGTGAGACACTTGCACTGTGTTCTTGTCATTGGGATATGAATCCCTAGCAAGGGATAATAGTACAACAATATTCTTTAACCAAATTAAGGCAAAAAATTAGGCACACACACAAATCAAGCCGTGGACACACTGCCACAGCATCAGTGTTATAAATGAAAACAGTGTGATGATTATGGATTATGTCAAGATCATATTAATTTCTATGTATTACTGAAATATAAAACAAAACATATTGCACACTATTAGGTAACAGATCTCTCAAATCTATATTCATTACAAAATGGGTCACAACCAGAAACGCTCTGAATAACATTGTCAATCTGAAGTATCTGTTCTCTCCAATAAGAAAACAAAAAACAAAAACAAAAAAAACACACATTACATTTGTTTTTGACTATTACACTAAAAAGCAACAATCTATATATATATTATATATATATATATATATTATATATATATATATATATATATATATAATATATATAACTGACCTCTGACCTCTTGCAGTACACATCTACACAAGGGACACTGGGAGTAAGGATCAGTACTTTCAGCCATTTTATGCGTGGAAAAAATCCTTTTCTGCAGAGGTCATCTCAAGCATGACCTGGCATTTAAGAGAAACACTGCAGGTGAAGACTGACCATTACCAGAGAAGGAGAGAGGAGCGCCAATCCTTGCACCATTTATCATTTGTTATATTGAACACATTTCTACAGTATATTACTTCCCATATCATACTGTATATTCATACTTTACATGTTTATTAGCCAATCTATGTTCATAGTTTCTTACTATCTAAGATTTTGTTTCTGTTTCAGAATGTGAGCAAATCCCAATGACAGACCCTTCTGTGTTTCTTGTTCATAAGGTACTGTATATGTTCTTTGTTGCATTCCCACCCTATTACAATGCTGGATAAAAGGACACAGTGAATGGCTCTCCCTAGCTGCCTTTGTGAAATGCATATGTTGTAATACATTCCCCAGTGGACACATCCTGAAACAACTTGTACAGAAGGGTTAAAGGACTGAAGCCATCAGTTGGATTCACAAGGCACTGATTTGCACTCATCTTGGACTAACTTCCCTAAGGTAACATTTCGCAGTCCGACTTTAGCGCTAATTGCGATCTGTGAACCAGACGTAAATCTTTTACTTTTAACCCTAGCTGAACACCAATGGTTAACTCTTCTGCTAAAATCATGTGTAATATAATTTAAATGTGTGTGTTGCATTTCGTAAAATACAAGCGATATGATGATTTCAAAAAGAAAAAAAGCATTTTTGTTATAAAATAATGGCAGGTGCAATACTACAGAATCTTATACTATACCCATTATGTCCACATTGGGTTTCTGGAAGGGAAATGCACATGCTAATAATACTAATTCTAAATGTTTTCTCTGCATTAGTACCTCAATTACAGAGATATCATCAAATCCTCAAAGGATCTGGAAACCTAGGGTTTAACCTCTGGAGAGTTTGAGCTATTAAATCCACAAGATAAGACAACAGAGAAACTACAGTAAATCCCTTTATGAAACCTTAGGCATCAAATAAGATACATATATTTCAAAGGAAAGAACAATCCAGACATCCTTCTTGGCAGCTCTTTAAATAACGTGTAAAAGATTGGCATGTCTACAAAACCTACTATGTGTTGACGGACAGCTTGTTTACAACTCAAACTCATATCTTGTGGACACTGCTCCTGGGTCAGCAATTGTAAACATTTCAAATGCACAGCTGCATCTGCAGTGGTCAGCATGGTGTGGGGGGAAGGCCTCCAGAGAATGGCTAAAGACTGCTGGCATTTAACTGAAACCTTTTAGATCTCTCTCTCTCTCTCTTTCATACACACACACATACATACTGTATGTATGTAACATTGTACATACATACAATCTTACAAAATTGCTTTAATAGTAATATACGATAATTATCTTACTGACATTGCTCAAGTTGTTTTAGCAGCTTTATACCAATCCCTGCACAGATAGTTTAAAAAATCAGCTTCACAAAAACTCTATATTCCTTGGGCTCTATCCTCTCCGTCTCCCCCATTTATGAAGGTGGAGTGAATCCACTTGGCTGAGGATCATTAGGGTCTGTAGTGTGTAATGATCTGCAACACAAATGCTGACAAGAGGTTTCTAAATGGCCGTATGTTTGCATAGAAATCAAATTAATGTTGTTCGTGAAAACTAACTGCTAAATAATTACATTTACAATTTGCCATATTTATTTACGGTCACTATATTCCAATCTACTTGGCAACTGGGGAAGCAACAAGATATGGGAAAAACATACCCTATAAATGGCTTTTACTACAAAGTGGAAATCGGAAAGGTAACAGGAAAATATATTACTGTATGCTGTGATAATAACGTATGGACGTTTATATGAAAGGCCACAAATCCCACAAAACATCAGCAGGCCAAAATGTTGCAGCAGGAATATTTTTGTTACAAAATACATAACGAAATACATCTCAAAAAACTCAAGCTGAAAGCTAGATGAGCCAGGGTGCTATCTTCAGGTATTCATGCAAATCTAAGCTGACACCAGATCCCGACATCAATATTGAAAATCAAAACAGTTTGATGATGTTTAATTGAATCATTGTCTTCATAATAATGATGTTATTTAGTTAGTGCAGGAGCTTCGGCTCTTACATATCTAGTTCTGCTATAATGGATGGAGTACTAACAGTAATCTTTAAAAGCGAGATACTATAAAGAGAGATATTGTATTTTAACATAGTAACAAAAAAAAACAAAAAAACCCACTAAATCTGCCAGTCAATTATTGTGATTTCAATAGATTATGAGTTTTCCTTATTGCAGCCTACAAATTACATATCAGTTATTATTATGATGGTTCAACAGAGCAGCCTGCAAGATGGCTTATAACAACTCTTTGCTGCTTTGTCACTGCTAGGGGACCAGCTGGCGATCCCATCAGGGGAAGCCTCCTTTTTTTGCAAAGGTGCATTATGCAGTTTTCACACAAGTGCTAACATTTTTTAAGCAAGAGTAAGTTTGACCTTAACATGTTATTCACAGCAGCCCCTTTTTGCTCATTTTACACTATAATATCAAATCATGTAAACTCTAATAAAAGTTGAGTATGACAATAATATTACTGTGATAAACTAATTAATCACTAATGGACTGTATATATCCCCTTCACATTGACATATTATTTTTTAGGATAATCTGAAGTTAAGAATTACAAAAGACAATGGTGTAAATGTAATAAAGTGTTGAGCCTGTTGCAATAGTCACAAACCAGTTGCAAAAAAGTCGGAAGTCTAGTGTGAAATGTACTAAACAAGCACAATGCTATTTGCGACTTTTTAGGGAATGCTTTGCGGCAGCAGCTTTTCTTAGCGGTTCAGCCTTAGATGAATATTAATTATGTGCATTCCTGCACAAATTCGCAAAAAGGGGGTGGAGATGGTGCAAATGAGGGTTCTCAAAAATTATGAGATGTACAAACACTTACAATTACATCAATTTAAGAACTTTTAAAAGCATGTCACAATTGTTGTTGGCATTTCCCAGTCCGCTTTTTCTCACGTATTGCCAGTTGTGCTCAATGCATTTTTGAGATGAACAGCCAGATACCTACAGTATTTTTTCTTAAAAGCAAGGTGTATTTACAACACTTGAAAGCAAATTTCTATGGCATTTCTGGTTTCCCCAACATGTTGGCAACAATAGACTGCACACATGTGCCACTACCCGACCCCCACCCCCCAGCTCATTCTGAGCATATAGATGGTTTGCAACTGTGCACAATTTAGCACTGCACCCCTGACTAACTTAATTAAAATCTAACAGTAAACATTTGGCTTATAGCTGACTAATGATAATAATTGTATTTTTTAAACCCGATACCTAACAAAAACAATGTTGTTTTGATTCTTGGACCCTTGCATATATAGATGTTACCACAACTCAACTCCTGCTATTTATTTGAACAGTGTCATACGACTCTCCCAATTGAGATCTCGCTAAGAAGATGCAACAAATATTTAAATTAGTATATTGCAGCTTTTTTCACTAACATATTTTCTCTTCGTACACATGACAAAATTTATACTTTGCTAAGTGTTTGCACTGCGACTGGCCCATTTAGTACATCTACCCCAATAACTCATACCAGAGGTGGCCGAAGGATAACACACATGCGGCTCTTTTACAGTTGAAGTGCGGCTCCCAGTGAAATGCTGGGTGGCACAAACTTTTATAATTTTGAATTAAGTGCTCATTCGTTTCGTGGACTATGGCATTGAGCAAACCCTCCACAAGTAATACATGAAAGTATGAGGCTTTAAACCATACTGGAAGAGTTTTCTTTCACTGAAAACAGTGGTAAACTTGTCTCAGCAGCAACAAATCGCTTACACACTAGCCTGTACTACAAGACAAGCAATCTCAAATGTCATTATGAAACAAATCACAACTCGTTTTCATCTGAATATCCTCCTCAGGCTTAAGGCAGACGCTGCTTAGAGTGTGAAGGAAAGAAGTGGATTTAATGACTCCAGCGAGTTTTGTATGGCAAGCATGGAATATCACTCATGGCAAACGGCCTTATTCAGATGAATTAAAGTTTGTATACAATTGGAGTGTTGGCGCTAGAATGCATGTTTAAAAGTTATATTGCAGCTTTAAAATTATTATATTTATATCTTACGTCTCATCATGAGCAGGTACTGTAATCCCTTTCAAAATAAATATAGTGCATTGTTTTAAAACCCAGCATTCAGACCATCAAGGGAAGATCTTGTCAAAAAGAATGTTTAAAACAATGTGTTTTTATTTGGTGTTTTTTGTGAAATCAGGTCAGTTGTTGTATTTTGCTTCATAATAACTGAATATATTTTAGAGTGTGTAATACATACAGTATAAACAGAAATAATGGAAAAACACCAATGTTTAAACGTTAATACAGTGTAGAGATACAGTACAATACAAATTACACAGAAACCGTGTAGACAATGCCCTACCCCTTGTTCTTGTTCTTGTTTATTTTGCTGCCATCAAGAGATAGCCTAACAACTACTGTACAGCACAACAATGCTAGTATTTAAAATATCTTGCTCTCACACACATTTCATGTACACAGTACTTGTCTTGCGGCTCTCAAGCATATGGAAATTTTGGTATACGGCTCGTAGGGTGAGGAAGTTTGGCCACCCCTGACTTAGACGTACTGCATGTATTGATTGAGGTTACTGCTTTTTGTTAGATTTTACACTATAAGGGTACCTCTTATAAAATGTGGAAAAATGGTTGTAGTGATTGTAAGGTGAAAGAAGTATAGGCCTATATAAATGATGTATTATTAAAGACTGGTGGAATTGGATGAAACAGATTAAAATACATGTCTTTAGTGTTTAAATAATACTGGTAATACAAAGTAAGTCCCTCTACAAGCCTTTGAAGAATGACAGTGACAAAGTCATATCAGCTGCCCTCAGTGGAATGCTTAATTACTGGTGTGTAAGTGCTTTTGGGCAAAGAAATCGAGCAGATACAGAAGAGACAAAATTTGATGTTGGTACTAGGAGCATTCCTTGCAGTGCTTTTTAATAAAGATAAATCATATTTATTTATTATTTATGCAATGTATTATTATTTTTATATATTTCTCCTTGAACCAAAACATCCATATACTGTAATCCAAGAAATATCATAAATGTTTTTTTTTTTTTTTCTAGCCCACCTAAGCTGCACACAGCATGTCCAAATGCTAACTGTGCTGTTTGTCATGATGAAAATACTCACTAGGAGAATCTTGTTATACACACTGGGGGCCTCATTTACAAAAGGGCACCAAATCTGGAGTCAGCGCACACATAAAGCAGTGAGCCTAACGTGCACGATAAATCTACATTTACTGTAAGGTGTCATAAATTGACCGAAAATGAGCGATCAACAGACACAGCACCCAGCAGGGGACAGACAGAGGCAACATAAAGTGAAACTGCACTGCTTACCTTTTCACATTGTCTGATGTAAAAATAAATAAATACATCTTTTCCTTTCTCCTTCAATGCTCATTAGTGTCTATGAGCTGATGTACTGTATCATTTTGGAATTGTTCTTTAAAACAACCCACCTCTTTAATATAACGCGCGTATTCAACAGGTGCAGTCTGCGTTGTATGAGTGACATTCCCATTAAGCCAATCACAGTTCACAGAGGTAATAAAATAGCCAATCAAATAGCACACAGGATCCCTTTCCTCACGCACACAGCACACTTAATTTTGATTAAGATAGCAAAGTGAAGGCTTACTTAAGCTACAGTAAAACTCTGATACAACATAATGCCTTGGGACTGTAAAAACAGTATGTTATACCCAGATACATACACATACCTGCCAAATCAGCATCAAAATCTAAACCTAGTACAGTACTAATTAATTTATATACATATACAATGTATGTATTATAAAGGTTTATTACAGAAGAAATATAAAACAATGAAACATGTTACTAGTACTGTACATTACTATACAGTAACATTCTGTATTTTAATTATTTAATATAGTAAATCTATGTTGCCTTGGATAAAGATGGTCAGCTAAATGAATTATAAAAAATAAAAAAAACATGTAACTAATGTACTGAATAATAATGTACGGTAATTAGTAAAAAAAAAAACATAAAAATAATACAGTACAGTAATAATACATTATAGAAATAATAAAATCAAAAATAATATACAAGTCAATAAACATTACCGTACAACTGTCAGTTCAGGTACAGTGCAGTAATCATTGTCTGTACGCTAGTTTAAGAAGTCTTTTAGGCCCTGGCCACATTAGTATTTTAGAACAGAGTTATTAGCAAATTAATGGTCTTTATTTCAACTTTTAATTAAATTAAAGAAGGTCTTATCTGTCCCAGATTTTCCATTTGTGCAAATGCCCATCTAATTTATTTACTATGGCGTGGACATTTTTTCCCCCATAAAAATTATTCCCCTTTTGATTGCTTAGGCACTTTCTCGTAGCTCCTCCATTCTGCTCCCGCGTTCAATGAATGTAAACAACAACATTTACGAGGGGGAAAAAAGAAAGAACGTGCATACATTACAGTGGTTTCTGGGACACAGTCATCTGGCGAAGTGCATTTTTCAACAACAGCTGGGTTAAACTAACCCGGTTTCATTACGGCAATCTGGACGCTCTAACACTGTTGGGCTAGGGTTCAGGTAAATCGGTTTTGAACATGGTTGTCGATTTTTTAATGTGGGCATGGCCTTAGACGACTGCCTCAGAGACCGCTGCTTTTTAAATTTGTAGTCTTTGACAACATTATTCTAACTGCTTTCATCCCTTTAAGATTTCTCCAATAATGTACAGCTTGTCCTTAAGTGAAATTGACGATCATTTATCGCTGGCCATGATAATACTGTATAAACTACAGTAATATAGAGCAAGGTCAAGTTCAAACAGCAAGAAGTAGGTCTACGAGTATGCAATATGTGCAGCACAGACCACTGCGTGCCATCTCGGTGCATGCATAATACCAGGAAGTATGCACAATCAGAGTACGTACTAAAAGGAGAATTTAAACAGGATTTAATACAATTTTACTAGGTTCCATGATACTGGTTCTTTATATCAGTCTGTACATTATATCCCAGGTATGTTGTAAATGGGTTTGACTGTATTTATTTTACTCTGTGTAAAATTTAAAGTCAGTAGCCAAAAAGTAGTTGTCACGGAAGCGAAAAGTGGAGGTGGAACGCAGAAAATTCCAAAATCATTAGCCAGATGATTATTTGTTCAATTAACAATTCTGACTGCAAGGCAATATGTCTGATTTGCAGTCAACTGTCGCAGTTATGAAAGACTATAACATACAACATCACTATGACATGCTGCACAAAGCAACATATTTTGAGTTCACTGGAAATGAAAGAAGCTATGGAGTCAACGAAAGGGTTTTTCTGAAAAGTGTTATGAATGCCATGAACAACACAACCACAGGAAAGTACTGTTTACTATTTCACATTTTCACAGCTTGTCAGTATCTTTTTTTCAGTGCTGTTAAAAACGTTATATTTTGGGGAAAAAAATATTGAGACTTTGCATTATATACTTATTGTTGTATTGTTTGAAAATTCCATTGAAATAAAATATAAATGACAGAATACGTTACGCAATATGTTGATTAATTGATTGAAACCGTGCATGCATACTTACTGATGACTAGGAATCGTGCAGTGGGGTTAATGTGTTTTTAAGTAGTATATTGGTCTACATACAATTTATATAGACATTTTCATATACATTACAATGTATGTATGTACACTGTACAACCACTCCCTCGTTTAATCAGGGGCATAAGAGTCCAGTATAAATCTTCTACGCACTCGCTGTTTCTCATTTTTCATATAAAGAGCAGCACACAGTTTTAATTCGTACTGCGGAGGGCAATTGCTTCTCATCAACTTAAGTCTCCAATTAATTTAACAAGTCTTCCTCTCCTTTCTCAAATGCACAAATGCTGCTTTGAAAGAATCTATTAACAACATAGGAGGCTTGTTGCCAGTGAGCTGTTGTCACTGCCCTGTGATACTTGCTAGTGCTCATTTAAATACATTATCATGCATTACCATACAAATCACATATTCATTCTGATTACCATAGTATGGCAGAATAAAATTAGTGCACTGTTTCACGCGATAATGAATAAAATTGCAATAGTAAATATGGAAATCATTAGCGTGCACAGTAATTGAATTATCATGCACGATAAAGTTTAGTGTAAATGAGGCCCTCTGTATCCTTTTGGTTCAGGACTACCACTGTGCACTGCACATATTACCAATATCCCCCCCCCCACCCCCCCTCAAAGAACTCACAAGCACCACCCCTTTAATAGTATCCAAGGAGAGGATCTTTATAATTACTTCAACATTTACAATTTATTAAGTTCAAACTGGCCCCAAGAACCAGACGCACCAAGTTAAAGTCAGTCCACTGCCCGTTTCTCAGGCCAGACATATTTGTTTAAGCTTTGACTTGGCTTAAATAAATGAATTAATATTGACAAAACATCAACTAAGCTCATGAGTTGTTAGTTAAGGCAATAAACATGTCACATTAGTCAGCATGGTAAAGAGGTAATTAGCCCTGGAAAAGCCCTGCTGATTGGAGCTGTTGAGATACCCTGCTCTTAACCTTTGAGTCCATTATAAAGTGTGGGACGAGCAGAGCTATGCTAATGTGAATTCTCCAATTGACAGGAGTGCTTGCTCCCGGAGTCAGGGACTGCATTATCAGTGCAGCACTCCTTTAAGTGTAGCGCTGCTTAACCCTTGCCAAATAATAGCAAACACATACAAAGTCAACAGTGTAACACAAGAGAAAAAACAGGGTATATTACCACCAAATAAACAGCTATAACATTTTTACACTATTTTATTTTTAAAGATAATCAGGCGAGCTTGCCTTTTTAAATTTTATTTTTACACAAACATATTGGAAATATGTCATAATCAAGTGTAATTTTATTCAGGACATTAAAGCAGCCATGAAATCAAACTGCACTTTCCTTAATGGCTGATGTTAAACAACAATTATGTCATGTCTAATTTGACAGAGGTTTGCAGTTCATATGTAGTGTAGGCCTTAAAAAATAGTAATGGCTGATAGAACAGAGTAGTGTGTCCTCTATATATAAATAGAGGGCACACTTGAATGTAAGAGCACAATATTGAGCAAATTATTATTATTATTATTATTATTATTATTAGGATGGAGTGGCACAGACCACAAGCACCCATGTAACTTTTTTTATAGAACAGACATCAACAGGTCTACAACAATATACAAGCCAACAGTCCCTCTATGGTTGGGACAGTCTCGATTTCTAGCAAATGTCCCGCGTCCCGATGCAGAGGAAGAAAGTCCTGATATTTACACATAAAAAAAAAAGATAAGAATGCTTCACTGTGTCAATGTTTACTGTCATCCTGGTCATGTGATGTTGAGTTGAGCGGATACGTCTATTACGTGATGTTTTTTGGTTTTTTTGTGTATGACCCCTCCCATATGCATGATGTGTATAACATTCCCCCCCTCCCCACCACAGGACGAGTGTCCCACTGAACAGTTTCCAAATGTTGGCAAGTATGCAACAAGCTAAAGAAAAGTCATAAAACTAACACCCAAAGAACTCCTTGGGGAAAGTCAGAGATGCATTTGGTTGAGGGGAGTTGGGTGGGGTGGGGGGTTGAAAACGAGGAAAATATTGGAAAAATGAATAATTACTAAAAACGATTTTCACAAATTCTCAACCCTTTACTTGCTTCTTTTATAAGCTTCTACTCAGAATTTAAATCCTGCAGGCTCACATTTCCCAATTTCAATTTGTTATACTTTGCTTTCGCCAGCTGGTATGTTGCCAGCGTGCGCTATTTTTGAGGAACCTGGATCTGCCCTTAAAAATATCTGTTTTCATCTCATTGAAGTTGGCCAATCCTTTTTTGTTTATTTCTGAAGCCTAGTTACTCTACGGCTAACAGCACACATTTTCTTCTACTCGGGACCTGCAGTGGTCAAATCAAAAGTGAAAGCAAAATCAACTCTAGTTCCAGGACAGAGAAAAAAGAAGTACATGAGAATGGGATCAAACTTGCTTAAAGGCACAGACGTTTTACATTTTAAGCACCAAGAACATTTCACAAATGTATCATTTACCTGAAAATGCACATTAATAGAAAGATGGGGGAATGCCTTTTTAGATCTTATTTTACTTGATATTTTTATGTGGATCCAATAATGATATTCTTACAATTTCACAGTGCAGTAATACTGTTCATTCAGCATGACACAGCAAAGAAAAGAAAAAAAACACAACAGCAGATGACTTATTCTAAGAAGTAAATCAAATTAACTATAACTTTCCTATTACAGTTCAAAGAAGTACAAAGCCCTGTGTTGTTTACAGTATCTTTAAAAGTGAAGTCAGCAGCGCAGTCCAATAAAAGCCAATACAATGGGTTTCAGTTGAGTTGCAGGTGTGCCCACTTTCACTAGCTAGTCTCAGCTACTGAAGCACATACCTGTCGGCAACAATTCTCTTTCCAGCCCAGGTGGGAGTGGGGGGACTAGGGGAAAATGTACTAGGGGATACAAACTGGCACATACTGTTAATGAAACAAATCAAATAAGTCACAGAAAAATCCCACATTTCAAGTGTCACACCACAAAAACTGGTATTTATTTTGTTTACTGCCAATATGAATACATCGCAAATGCTGTAAAAGTAAGTCACCATGATCTAGATTAAAAAAACCATGTGATAAAGAATAACATTTTTCATGAATGCTTTCTTATCTATAGTTACAGTACAGTATGCTCTATATCTTCTGTTAGCAATTGTACAAGCAACATTTTAGTAATTTACAGTAATCAGTTCCATTACCTCAACCAGTTATAACATGGTTGCCAGCAGGCTCCAGAATTTAGACACTTTAAGCCAGGTCAGATTTTTTTTAACTCACCACCAAACCAGAAATGAACTGATGTTAAATCAACAAGTGATGTAAATTACGTAAGCGGCTTCAATAAATGTGTTCAATTGTTTCATTGCGGTGGCAATTCCATCCAGACAGCATCATAACATGTATTAAAATCATATTGCTTGAAATGTTGTGTGGTAAACAATATCAAAATAGTGCAATTCTGTCGTTATGGACAATTATGCTCTCTTTCTCGTTGAACCTTGGGGTTAAGTTTCTATTAATGTAATTCCTTATTTCTGCTACGCACAGTCCCGCCCCAATCAGATAAATGCAGCAAATCATCAAGCTGTATAGGCCTGACTGATGGAAACGATTCTCACAGGAAGTAATTCCCACCCCCAGACAGGTGTGTGCTTTTAGTAATAGTTAACACATCAATTTCATTCCTTTAGCAACATCTCATGCAATTTACACTCACTTTAAATGTTCAATAAAATCAATTAATCTGCAGTTAGAGAGGCGAGTTGAAAGACCTGACCTGGCTTAAAGTGTCCATCAATTCTGGAGCCAGTTGGCAACCCTGAGTTACAGCCAGAAAACAAAAACGACTAACAATGTTGTTAAGAGTTTCATAATAATTTGATAAACTTGCTGTTGGTGTTAAGCAAGTATATACAGTGGCGGGCAAAAGTACAGGCATCCAACACTTAACACAAGATGAATATATTAAATACTAGTGAACATTAATATGACAGAGATAAATACACAATTTCTGATAGTTTAACAATCAATCTTTATAATAAAACTAAAGCACTTAACCAAATAAAATTATTAGTTCATGGCAAAAGTATTGGCATCTTTACATTAAAAGTAAAAAAAAAAAGCTAATATTCAAATACTGTAATGGAGTGGCAGTGGGACAGAGCAGAGCTGAGCAGTGACAGTGCTGCAGGAAGCAGCAGGAGAAGGCGTGGCCCCGGACTGTGTATGTGTGTATTGTATGTGCTTATTGGTTGTTTTCTTTCTGTGTTTTTTTACTGGTTTCCTTTCAATGCCTTAACTTAAATCAAACATTTTCTGTTTGCTATGTTGGTGGCCTGGTTGGGGCAGTCTGCCGTCAGTTCCAGTGCTGCTTTAATAAAAAGAGCTTTGGTTCATTTAAACACTGTTTCTTCACCTTTCTTCCACCGCCGTTATAAAATATTCATTGACTGAAAACCATTGCACAGTAACTAAGCTGCATTACAGTCAATAGCCAGAAAAATAGATCATTATTTCCAAAATCTGTTGAAGAACAATGCTTTGGCAACATAGCAGATGGTCAAGACAAACAAGTTGGATTCACGTTTGAAAAAAGCACTTGTAGCAAACAGCAGCAAAGGAAATAGCTACAGAACCGTATCAAATAAACATGGAATACCAAAATCTACAATCAGAGCAATAACACCGTGTCATTTCCTAATTGCTTATGCCTCAAAAGTATATAAAATGGCTATTATTCCCCACAAACTTTGCTTTTGTGACCAGGACAGGTAAATTTCAAAATATCACTATTTCCAATGAGAAAACGGGCGAATTTGTGTCTTTTCGTTCACATAAAGTCAGAAAAAAACAACATATGAATCCAAATGAACATGTATTTATACTAAAGTATTACAAAAATGACTAAAAGATTCAGAAGTGAGTAGTTTTTGAGTAAATTTACAGTATAATCATAAATCTCAAAAAACTACTCACTTCTAAATCTTTTGTAGTCATTTTGTTGTTTTTTTCTGACTTTATGTGAACGAAAAGACACACATTTGCCCGTTTTCCCATTGGAAATAGTGATATTTTGAAATATCACTGTCCTAGTCACAAAAGCAAAGTACTTTTGAGGCATAAGCAATTAGGAAATAACACTTACTACCCAGGAACAAAAATTGTGTTACATAGTGTAATCAATAAGTACAACAGAACCAATTAAACTGAAAAGCTTGAAAGAAGTAGACATCTAAAGAAATTACGGGTACAGCAGATAGCAGAATCGGTCGATTAACAGCCAAGGACTTCAAGAAAGATTTGGAAGCGTCAGGCATAATAGTGCACGAAAGAACTGTACAACAGCACCTGAACACAGAACAGCTGTATGGATGTAGACCTCGCTGCAGTCCATCAATCATAAAACAAAGCGTCTAAAATGTGCCATGAAATATGAACAGGAATTTGAAGCATTCTTCTACAAAATTCTCTAGTCCAATAAGACTAAAATATAACTTTTCCACAAAAAGGGACCACAGTATGTTTGGAGAAAAAAAAAAAAAGATAGAGCCTTCAATGAAGAAAACCTTGTACCTACAGTTAAACATGGAGGTGGTTCGATCATGATATGGGGGTGTTTTAGCAGTTCAGAGACTGAAGCCATTCATGTGATTGAAGATCGAATGACTGCAGCCATTCTACAAAGCATTCTACAAAATACCATATGAATGCAAATGTACTTTGGGAAATTGGAACTGAAGCCACTGATTCCAATCCTTAATTTTTAATTTATAGAGACAAACAGCTGGGAAAACAGGTGGTTTCAGTTAGCAGTGATGCACAAATACATACACAGCAGATGCTTCATGGTGGATGGACAGATCTTTCAGTATGTGCCCAAACCCCAGGCATGAAGCTGCTTAAGAACCTTGTGATGTGAGTGCTGTGAAAAGAAAGTGACAGAGACAGACTAATCCAAAAGCCTGTGGTATTGCATGAAACAACATTATAAACATCTCATTATAGTACTCAATCTAGGTTGTGTAAGTGTGTGTAATGGTGTGGTTCCCTTTTTCACCTTCTGGGAGAGTGTGTGTGCTCTGTTAAAATAGGTAAAGAATAGTAAAAAGAGGTCCCATCTGCTAAAAGATAATTAAAAAGATGCTACAGTAATTGTATGCAGAGCAGGGTTAATGACTCCAGTAGCCTGTCCAAAGTCCGTTCAGAAGCCTCATTTAACACAATCAACAGGCAGCTCCAACAAGGTCTTCAAAATCAGTAAAACACATTGGGAACCATACGATTTCTTATGCAAAAAAAATACTCAGTGCAGAGACATTACAAACAGTCAAACCTATAGAATAAGGGTGAGCTGACTTGGAGCCAATGGGGTTTGGTTCCCTGATATGACCGCCGGCTATTCCCTTCTGGGAGCTGCTGTTCAAACAGAAGGGACTGATCGTTGCTTCTATCAAGACAGCTCTTCCTTCAGGGCATGAAGCAAACCCAGTTCTCGTGGTGGTCTTAGTCCCATTCCCAGTGGGCAGCAGTAGGCATTAAAAAGCCACAAACATAAGACTATACTCAGAGCCTAAAAAGACAGTGCCTGTAACAAATGGACCTGTGAAGAGTATTACTTACACTTGGGGTCGATTTCAACTGGGCATGACAGTAAAGCATAATTTCTCTTTTATTATTAGGTGTCCGCACTATACCTAAACTTGAGAGCACTTCAATCTCTATTGGTTCTGCTGCTGCAGCAAACAAATGGTCACCAGAAAGCACTTCAGTTTTATTTTGTCACTTGCCATATAAATACTTTTATATTCTGTTTACTGTATATATCACATGTTCATCCACTAAAGCATACTCTATCATCTGAAACCCTTATTGCAAGATATATGTACTACTGTTGTACAGTCTTTTTGTGTATTTTAGAGATAGATTAATAATATGATTTCCAAAAGGGTACAATGACACCAAATAACACATCAAAAATAGATCTTATGTGTACATTTTGGAAATGATAATATGAAATGTAGGAGACTTTATGAATACTTTTATCCACACATTTCATCTTACAAATTACTGTAGTAAACTTTATTCTGCTGTTTCCTTAAAATGTCACTTTAGCTGCAATATCAACTCAACTTCTTAAGCATTGATAAGTCAGCAAACACAAACCTCATATAGCACTGCAGGCTGTTGTCACAATTTAAGAACCACACACTTACCAGATATTAAAGAATCTAGCATGTTCTTGCATGCTGCAGTGTACTTATAAAGCACTATACAAGTAAAATTACGCAATATATACAAATTATTTTGTAAACACTTTGCAAAGAGTATTCACGGAGGATATCAAAACTACTCAAATCAGTCCAATTTTTCTTAAATGTATCCCTCTAATTAAAGATTTTGTGCAACCATGTGGACTCCCAGAAGACTGACTGCATTAATTCCTTTTGATATGGGAAACACAACGTACAAAAGGTTACTGTTAATATGCTGGAAGTCAAATGCCCCAGGTTATACACTACTTGAGAGGGTATGCTCATGCTTTTTAAGCATGTGTGCATAATTTGACTTTAAAACATTCTTTTGTAGAAGAAGAACAATAAGTCCAACAGGAGAATTACATGTTTAATGAAGTGCTTCCGTGGAGAGTTAGTATTGAAACGTCTGGCACCTGACACAGGAATAGCAAAGTATCAGATAGACATGTATTTGATACTGCCAGTTTTATTTATTTCAAATGACTTAAACACAGATAAACCGAGATTCATTATCCTATTTCTATCGGCAACTGTGGTGGCGTTTAAAATATTACACAGACACAAACAACATGCTGTATGTACAGAAAATAAAATCAATGTCTGCACTAACTCCAGACAAAAGTTTAGCTTCCATTTCATGAAGGTAGTTGTATGTCTGTTTGATGGAAGGCTATTCCACTGCAACAAAACCATAATAATAATAATAATAATAATAATAATAATAATAATAATACCAACAGCACACAAATAAAAAAGTTAAAACTGTCAGTTCCATATTGTTTGAACAAGTTTGCTTGAGGATGAAATACCTACATTGTATTAGAAATGTGGTGGTGGTGGTGGGTAGATACAGATGCAGCCACAAGAGTTACAAGGATCCTTTGCCCGGTAATGCAACTGTAACTCAATAACACTTTGTCACACTGCTTCCTTCATCACATGCAGTTTGTGCTTTGTACCAGTGTCTTTTTTTTCAAATTCAAAAACATTTAAAAATGTGGTCTGCACTTTACAAAAAAGCCAGTGATTTAGACATATTTTATATTTATAAATCAAGACATTTGACATACCTCTAAATTGGGTGTAAGTAACATTAAAAATTAACTTCAGGGTCAAAACACTGGCACGAAACATAATACAAAACACAGACTGACATTTGCTGAAATATTTTCGGACACATTTAAACACAGGTAATTTTATAAACCGGCCAAAATGGCGTTTTTTGGCTTTTGGTACATCCCGGTAGCGTCAGGGCTAGTTAATGAATCAGAGTCACAAAGACGGCTGCAGTGGGTGGTGTCAGACCAGAGACAGGAACCAGGAAATAAACAACAGAGAGGTGGAGTTGGGTGGAGCCGAGTGATTTGTACTGCTCAGCATTTAATAATTTAAACAAGCAGAAAATGAAAGGTTGCAAAGACAAACAAAACACAGGACACGGCACTCGTAGCCAAAACAAAAAGACAAACAAAACGAACTACGCAGACAAAACACGGTGAGCTTCTATTATTATCTATTACAATTACCTCCATCTCCAATCCCGTTCTCCACTCACCGAACACACAACCCGAGTGAGTGAAAACGTGCAGCTTTTATGCAGCTGTACTGAGACTCAATTGCTAATCAATCATTCAATTGGAGTCTCGGTACAACTGCACGAGAAATATTCAAAGTGCAATTCCCCGTGCTCACATATTATTTTACTTGAATGTGAAGTGCTGTGCAATCCTCGTGCCTAATTACAAAATGTACATTTTAAACACTGCTCTCAACCCATATTTATATCCCGTGTATTTTATACATAAACACCAACATTAAACACACTACATACAACAGAAAACACTTATAAACATAAAGGGGCTGGACACACTGCCACAATCAGGTATAGTTTTCTCATTGGAAGTCTTCAATGTAGCCCAATTGGTGTGTCCTTTGTGTGAATATGCCTGTTAGTAACTTGGGTCGGTAAAGGGGGCTGGCACATCAATTTGCAGTCTTGCAGGGGGTGCCAAACACTCAAAATTTAAAATAGATTTCTATGGAAGTGTTCACAACAATCTGCAAATTGGTTATTTTGCTTATGTAGCTTTAAGCGGGTTAGTAATGCAGCATTTTCTTTATTTAACCCTTTGCTATCTTATGTCAGACCAGGTCCAACATTACAATTTTACCTTTCCTGTCTGACATCATCAAAAAGACATCAAAATATATTTTAGAATACAGATTTTAAGCAATAAAAAAGCACTTTATATACTGCTTATTGCTCACACTGTGGAAACAATATATTTTTTCTGAACATAAAAATGAATTATATTATAATCATTTTACTTCCCAGAGCAACATATACAAAAATAAGCATAAGTGCAGCCTCTGCTGATTGTCTTAAGCTGGTTTCAGTTCTCTTTGCCAAGCAGCATCCCCTTCTCTCATCCTACAGCCATCATCTAGTGCTGCACTCTACATATTTGCCTCTAAGATGCATGACCCCATATGGAAAACAGGAAACGCAACATGGCAAAACAACAGATACATTTCCACTGCATGCAGAGGAGGTCTTCCCAAATGAATGAGAATGCATGAAGCGCTTACAGTTTTCATTTTGTACCAAACACATAATCAGATTACAGAGGGGGAGGCCTCGCGCTGATTGAAAAGGAGGCAATGAATCCCTGAACATCCTTGTTAGCCTGCAGAATAATTCCTGCTCTGAGGTTGACTAGGGCAATTATGCCATACCAGTTACTCATCATAGAAAGCAAAGCAAAAATAAATAAATAAATAAAAGCTTGTGGCTCACAATTGTTAACAGTTGGAAGAAAATCCTATGACAGCTCTGTTAACGTGCCTGGAGTGACAGGTTAAAAATAAAGATTAATACCACCTATTATGACTGATGCTATCATAGGAAGTTAGTATGGACATTACATTACATTAGTACAATTCACTTTAAAACATGAAAGAAATAGCTTAATCCAGCTCACAAAAATATATATTTGACTTACACTATGCAGGCTAAATTGATCCCTGGTCAAAAATTACTAACTAAAGCAAGGTGCAATTAAAACATTTCAACACAAATGTATTGTTGTACTTGAGCTTGTTTCATAGTGAGTTTCAGCTGATAGATGTTCTCTACTTTGATTAAAGTCCTACTGAAATAGTGAATAGTCCTACTGTAAATTACCTGTATAATTGCAAGGTTTATGCTTAATTCTGTATCATTTTCAAGAGCCTCTACAGATTCAAATATTAAAAGCACACTAAGAGCGGACAGGTTTTATTTGAAATTACTGTACTTGCTATCATATACTTGTTACTGACAACAAGGTATTGGTACTGGTGATAAAAAAGAAGTGTTAGAACCAATCAGCTGTCAATATTGTGAAAAGGCATCAGATTTGGGAGACTGGTGTGAATTTCATTTAGATAACTGATAATCATTGACAATTTAGTTTTTTTTATTGTCCGATATGCATAACCAAAACCAAACAATTTAGAAAAATTAAATACAGAACTGAACCAAACTTGAAATGCATATTTTAAAGCATGTGGTCACTCAAATGTGTATTTGATCATAAAACCTTTTTGTTTTTTCTTCTTCTGTGGAAGCTGTTTACAAGGTGGTTCATTGAACTGTTGATTAGGTATGAAGCATTTCTCCTCTGCTTCACCAGTTCAATTCTGAATGTAATTTCTATATGATGACTGTTGACCTATGTGAAGTGACCTGAGCTGGTCTGGTCCCAGTTCACTGTGAACCCAAGTCAACACTCAAAAGAAGTCCCATATGAAATAATATAATATCTTTTTTGTTAAGTTTCATTAATACAGTTGAGGAACTAAAATCTCCTAAATAAAATCCATTAAATACTGCATAGTAAATGCCTTGCACTTGATTTCTAAAAACAATGGTAACATCTAGATTGAGGTGATTTAAGCTTCAGGGATTGTTGTGTTTTTCAATTAGCATATTCTTTAATTTTCAGTCATTTTAACAGCTTTGAACAGAGAACAGGCTTAACAATGCTACTTTTTTTACATTCACTAATTTACTTATGTGTTCATTTCACATAAAACTATTCTGCATGTAGCAATTCAAATTCATAAAACTATTTTGTATTTATCTCTTGGACACGTATTTCCAATAACCCAGAAAGATATTGCCTTACACAGTTGATAACGCTAAATCCCAACGGATCAGAAACATATATCACACAGTTCAATGCTTTACTGGCTCAGAAAAATACTGAATCCATTGTTATAGGATTTCGGTCTGTTATGAAAAACACAATGATCCAATCACATTGATTATCTAGGCCAGACACAAGGCGCAGCATCAGATACAATGATTATTCAGACTGCCTTTTTTTTTTTTTTTAACGTAGACATTTACCCAAAAAGGAAAGCAGAACTATTGCTAGAGGCCAAGTTACTGAACAGCAGAGGATATACACATATATTTTTGTTATTGTTATTAGTGTACATAGCAGCATTTCAATTAATGAAATGACAGGCACTGAGAGTAACGGGTTTAAAATGGGTGCTTGCACTTTTTTGCAGCAATATTGAACATGAATGGACACCACACTACACTGCCTTTGAACTCTCCATAAAGACTGTTAGTTGAGATCACAAATTTTTGTAAATCATGAGACAAGGCTCATTTATTTCTATATTTTAAGTCATTCAGCCCCAGCCACTGGCTTAGGCATACTAATTCAACAAAGGGGCGTCCATTGGGGGAGTTGCTCAGAGATGGAAGCTTGAATGCTTAAAGAGAACCATCCTGACAAGAAGCAATCTCCACAGTTATCTACAGCAATTTACATTTAGCTGTTTTTCCATCTGTAGCAACTGTAAAACTGTGTTCACAGGCTAGTTTGACATGCATGAGCATTGTGTTATTTAGGAGCTATAGGATGTGCATGCACCAAAACAGTCAAAGCAGAGACCGCAATCCCTAAACTCTGGCCACTGATATCTAAATGGGAGTTCACTACTGGTGGGAGTAGGATATGAGAAGCTACAGGTACTGTGGTAGAGTATGTAGAATAAAGTGGTGGATAGGAACACTGCTCCCAATCTATTTTGCAGTCTTGTTACCATCAAAATAATAAAAGTGTTTACAGGTTTAACTGTTAAATGTGTACAGCATTACACAATGCATGTTATATACTGCACAAGTTTCAAAAATAACACGATTGTGGTCAGCACCATGCAAGAGTGAATATAGTATGTGGAATAGATGCCCATGGAATTTAGACTAGCCATCCAGATTATGAAAGTTTCATGAACTGAACTATTCGCAGATAATGTACACCAGTATTCATGCTTGAATTTCTTCCAGCAGAGAATTTAACGTTTGGTCAGGCGCACTTACTAATGACGCAAGAACACTGAGACGCTCATTTTCTCAGTGTTGTGCAAGGTGCGATCCTGCAGTAAATAAGTCTTAAAAGAGCGGTATTTGGATTTTTTAAATGTTTTTTGTAATATCTGAAGACAACAATAGGATAGCACAGTTGTGTGCAGCAGAACAGACTTGATGCTACATTAAATCCATCGATTAATTGTGAGTAGAATATTATTCCGATGTTTTTTTTAAATGACATTTCCAGGTTGAAGCAATGTAAGTTGAATGTCTTTCAGAGTTGGTACTAAATATCAGATGGTGAACTCTTACAATACTATGTATATATTGACTATCTGTGGCTTGTGTACCTGATTGTGAGTACTGGGTAACTAAGTACTCTTTTCCACATGTTACTCCGGCAGAAACCTTACACTATGTTGAAAAACTAATGTGTAAATTGCTGTCAAGCACAATATAATACTAAGTTATTCTTTGCATTCATTTTCTGAAGTAAATGCAACAAGTAAACGCAGTAGCACTGGAACAATTTTTAAAGTGGGGGGTGCTGAAAGCCACTGAACAAAACTGTAACCCCTGTATATGATGGAAACCATGCTAAGCCAGGGGGTGCTACCGCACCCCCAGCACACCTAGTTCCAGCGCCCTTGAGTAAACGATACATGTTCATTTGTGTCATAAATATAACAAGTAAATGATACTGGTTGATTTTTTAACATCTATAATTATAAAACAGTTTAAATATAGTCCCTATGTCTTGTTCTAGGAGTTTATAATAGCTTACCTGCACTATCTATTATTATCGGGATCCAATCAGTATCAGCTGATATGGCCAGATAATAATAAGCTATCGTTATTGGCCAAGAAAATCTTAATCAGTGCACCCCTAGTTAAAATGTGCAAAGTCTGTTGTCCAGAATGGTCCACGGAGTCATCACCTTTGAGATGTCTTTGTGAAACATAAATAATTTACAGGTTGGCAGTCTTACAGAAGCACCTGCCACTGGATCTCCAACTATCAACACTCTATGGCGGAGGTTACAGGCGCAAATCATGACAGTTTTCCTCATGACGTGTTTGCCACACTTTTCAAGAAATGCGTTGCTATGCAGTTCTGATTTAAGAAAACGTCCGTATCAATGCCGATTATTCAATTAATAGTCAATTAGGGGAGGGGATAGTTAAATGTCGGTGTCTGCTTACTAAGTAGGAAAAGAACGACTCTGAATATCATTAGTAGAGCTTCATGCGTTGCATGAAGATAAAAAAACATTTAACAAGAGAAATGAATTCACGTGTTGTCGCGCACATTCTGAATTACACTGCGCATTAGCTACTCGTTTGTATGGTTACCTTTCCAATACACACAAACAAAATTGTATAAAATATAATTTTTACTAAGTACAAGTTTTACTACTTAGAATTTATATTTGTGTGTGTGTGTGTGTGTGTGTAACATCTAAAAGTTAAATTTCATATACACTAGAACCGCGTTTTACAATACATGTTTTAATTTTGAATATAACCTACAATGTTCTTTTTTATATATATATATATATATATATATATATATATATATATATATATATATATATATATATATATATACACACACACACACACACACACACACACACACAAGCTTGTTGTTCTCTCTGCTGGTCCTGGTAGCCATCAATTCCTATGTTTTGTACAATAAATGCACCGGGGAAAATATCAGTAGGAGAGATTTCATCTAGAAGCTAGCCATAGGGTTTCAGCAGAAACATTTCGATCACAAAACTGGAAAGCTGCAGGCTGCAGCAGCTCAACCTGGATTCTGTGCTGTGAGTGACACAAACGCAAGATAAATCATATGCTACTTTCGTTTTAGATTAAAAACTACTTATGTTTTTGTAGTTGTATATGTACATAAACCTGTTTACACACTAGTTTCTTTTGAAATATTTATTTTATTATAGTTTTTCATTTTTTGAAGTAGTGCTTTATATGTGTTAAGTTACAAAATAATTGTTCATTTTTAATTCACATTTAATTGTTCATTTAAATACAGCGTTTCGGCTGTGCAGATGTTTGATATGACGTGCTTGAATAAAACTTTTGAGTTGTTTCTGATAGTTTGTCTTTCATTTTAATATTGATGATGTTTAAAATGTACAATGATAAAGACTGTCGTCAGCAGTTGTAGGTATGAGTATAACCGCGACGTTTCTAGTGTTAAAGTTTGCCATAAATGTACATATTTCGTGTGTGTGTGTTTTTTTTGTATGGCCTTTCTGCTGGAGATTACATGAGATTAAGTCAGAAGAACTGGATATTGACTACTGAAATCTTGTGAGCCACATGCATGATTCCTGCTCTGGTTTAAATGGGTTTTTACAGCTGTTTTTAACGTGAGAAAGCGATTGACCCTGCCAGTAAAGTCGAGTTGCCAAAAGGACGTCCTTTTGCTGTTTCACGATGCATTCACGTGTCATGACTGTAGAGTCAATTTTCACATCATGTAGACCCAGCCTATCAGAGATCCTGTGTATTTTGTTTCAGCTTTTAGGGAATGGCTAAATATTTAGTAGTATTAAACCAAGCTGAAGCCTTTACACAAATATTATTGCCAAACCTAATTTTCTGGAACATTCTGAGATTATATATATATATATATATATATATATATATATATATATACACACACACACATACACACAGTGTATCAACCTTCTTACAGATGCAATATAAAATCTCTACATTTCTTATGTTAACTGCTAAATAAGGATTGTGTCAGTGGTGAAGAGCCACTCCAGGGAGACAGCAAGAAGCTTCTCTAAACCTTAATATGAGTTGTGTAATTGATGCAGCTCTGTGAATCTGTAATGAGGAACTTCTATGGGTTGCATCAGCTTAAACAATAAAATACATCACAACCCATTTGTAGGGTCAACAAAGATAAATGCCGGAAGACAGGCAAAGTCAGCATGTGAATTTCTAAAGAATTTTCTCTGAGTCAATTGGAGTGCAAGTGAAAGCTTTGTATTTCACATAACAGCCCATTTGAATACAATAGGAATTAAAGCGCTAAAGTCAGTTACTTAGATAAAGCAAAGTGAACAAAGGGAGCTATAAATATTGAGGGACACCAACTGTGCTCCATTTCTAAAAAGGGTAGCCATTCCCGCCCCATCACTTTTCATCAACATATGTTGTGCATGCCAAATATCGTATGAATGACAGAAGAAAAACACAAGTGACCCAGTAAATGAGCAATGTTTGGGGAACACCAATCTGTCCCTGGTGTTAGGGTTGTTGTGTAAGGCCCAAGTAGATTCATGTGCTGATGACTTTCCAAAACAATCCTTATTTCTGTGTGTGAGTAGGCTGTTACAAGATTTTGAAGGGCCCAATTAATTAAATTATATTTCCAGAAAAATAAAACATCTATAGCAAACACTCACTAATAATGTACAGCATGTTGTAAAATAATAAGAAAAAAAAAAATAAGACAAAGCTTCAGTTAATTCCTTTGACATTTTATAACAATGGTAGTTCAAAGGATGAGAGAGCCAATCAGCAACAGTAAAATATCTGACATTTGCAAAACTTGCTACATCTACCACACCAAGCTCAGATTAGTGACAGAATTTATTACCTACAGTAGAACCAGTGTGTCCTGTTATTCAGGGAATAGATGACTACTGATGTAAATGGGTCAAGGAATGTCTTCTTTTAAGATTTAAACCCATGCCAAAATCATAAAGATTTGATAGACATTGCAGACAGGAAAGGTGTTTACTTAAACCTAGAACACTTACATGACAAATCAGAAGGTATGAATCCTCAGTTATACATACCTATGGTAAATCTCAGGTGGTTGAGTTACACAGGATGTTATCTGGCATAGATTAGCATAAATAGCATAGTATTTTTCCTAACACAGCAGTAGCTTATCCTTAGGACAGACAACCCACATAATTACATTCAGAAATCACTGTTTTCTGGGTCAAACTTGGCTTAGGATAGTTGTGAAGATAGAGATCTGAGATGGCCAGGCCCTTGTACCAGCTTTCCAGATACGCCCACATCACCATCAATGAGAACTATGGCTTAATCTTGCCCTTTTTCATCATCTTAATCCTATGACATCCAATTACAGTGCACTCCTTTATAAGAATTACATTGGTCCTGTTTGATTTGATTCTTCTAAGCGGTTGATTCTTAAAATCAGACCAATATGGCTACAATTAGCAAAAACATCCCTCCACGCATCAGCAGTTTAAATACTGTATAGTGTACAATTGTGAATGGTGCTCATTCACTGGGGACAATACATCAAAACAATCAAAACAAGTCCTTGTGTGTAAGCAACTTGTTATATGATCACCTCTATTTTTTTTATGCCATATTAACACACAAACTGCACGACTTGCTTTTTTTCTACTGGGAGTCACTGTGGACCAGGGATTATACTACATACATGCTGTGTACGTGCCTAATCAGGCAAGACATGCTCAAATTAAAACAGCTTTATTGGTTGTACACGTCACTGCACTTGATACAGTATGTGCAGTCAGTTTGCCCTGAAATCATTCTTATAAGCGGTTGCTTGAGTCTTATAAGCTGAGTACTTATTACAGTTAGTAATGGAATGATTTTGTGCCAGTGGTTTTGATCAATATATGTAGTTGATTATTATATCAGTAATTCTTATAAACGGAATGCACTGTACTTTGTTCATGTACACTGAACATAACCTATTTTGTGCTTAAGACTAACAAAAGAGCAAATCAGATCTATTCAGATTTCAGACTAAAATCTCTAACAACTTTAGAAATGGATTCAAAGCCAGCACCATAGTTCATCTCAGTGATAATTCCTTTCTGGAATCTCTGAGCCAACAAATTAAATGCTGTAAACCTTAGAAACCCAGGGTTTTGAACCCATGTGTGTTTTGAAATGTTCAAATTGTTCTCTGAATGTAGATCTGTGTTTGTATTTAGCCTATAATGTGGTTTTATTGATGGAACACAAAAATACCATGAACCACTTCTGATTTTTAGATCTGTGGCCACTACAATTTATTTTACTGCAATTCTAGTGCACCACAAACATCAATTGGTGCACAACAGTAAAACATGATATTTCCACTAAAACTGTCTATTTGTATCTGAACCATTATTTCACAATGAGTGTAGAAAGTATAAATACGTGCCTATTGGTTTTGTACAAAAAGTCTAAAAGATGATGACAGTGCTTTTTTTACTCCCTCTCTCTAACCTATGTATCACACCGTCTAGTGGGATCACTCTGAAGGATTCTAAACCGCGACACTGATAAGAAACAGAAATCTTTTGAAAACACAGTCAGACTCCTCATAAAATACATGAATAATCGCAACTGGGTGTAATCCCTGGCATGTCCACAGAACCCCGAATTAATATCCCAAAAGCTGCAAAAGGGGAACAAGACAATAATTACGGTAGTTCTGTGAAAGTTGCTATTACTTAATTAGAAGACATTCAGCAAGAACAACATATCTCCAAATATTATGCAATTTGTGCATTAAGTATATATACTGTGGATAATAAATTAAAATTGACATAAAACAGCATTAAACCACATGCAGTACAATTCTTATTGATTTATATTATTAGGTATAGCATAACATCAGACAATCAGAATCAGCCAATCAGCATCAGCAAAGTAAAGGTGGAAGCCACGCAGACACTGTTTCTACTGAACACCCTCTACAAAGGAACTTAAACCCAGAATCTGTACAATAGGCTCAGCCTGCTCTGGGCAAGAATCCCCAGATATTATTTATGTAAGAATTGAGCAGTTCTAGTAGGTAACCAATTACACTTGGGTGCTTGGATTGGGAAAACAACTTACTATCAATAGTAACAATAACCTATTATTACAGACAGTAAATACACTTAAGCTCCCCTACATTAACAGCAGTTAACCAGGCACATAGAATACAATTTATTAATGTTCATTACATTTTGTTAGCACCAGTACTGTTTTGAGTGTGGGGTGCAGAACACAAATTGCTGAAGCTGTAGTAATCTGCTTCTGTGTTTTTGCGCAAAATAAACTGAGCTTGACTGTGTAACTCAATACAGTAAAACCTACTTCCTGTGAAACCAAGAAACTTTATAGATCAATAATGACTCTTTTTTGTTGAAATTTTAGTTCATTTAGACTGGGCTATTCAGTAAGTGCCCAGTCAATCTCCCCACTATGTCATCACTTCCTGACATATACTTACATGTATGCCTGGCAAGGGAGTAATTAGAACCTCCCGTGGTAAGTCCAAATCCATCTGGAGCCTGGGATGCAGTGCGAGGCCTAGACGGAAGTTTTGGAGGTTCAATCTCGGCTCCAAACTCTGCTCCGATCACCCCTAGGAGGACAATAGCTGTTGCTTGTTTGCGTCTTTCCTCATAGGATGAAATTTTCTTTATGTGTGGCAGGAAACCAGACAGGCACCCTGAATTAGAAAAGAGATTTATAAAAAGTAGTTAAGACTTTTGCTACCATGGCATCAGATAGCATTGTGCATTTTAGACTAGTAGCAGCTTTGTAAAAGTTTAATGATTACCTCCTTCATAAACAACAAAGGGGAGTTTCTGTAAAAATAAAAAACAAAAAAAACATAGCATCCAACAAAGGCATAGTTTACCACGCCTCACTTAAGGAATGTAATATCAGATTGAATGGTCTGTAAACACGAAGTAAAATGTATACAGTAGACAGTCAGTTATGCAATCTTTGATCAACCATGCTGTCAATCAACTGAACACACCTGTAATCATGTGATGAATTACGTGTGGTGTATTACGCACACAGCTTCTGTTGTCAAAAAAAGGAACAGCAGACAAAAATACATTTATAGAATTATTCTGATCACCAAAACCTTCGATTGAGCATTGTGTGCTTTAAATTGTTAGAATTAAGCAAATGAAAACTGTCACCTCGTTCTTAATTATTCTTTTATTTCATCAGTAAAGGCTGGAGATCCTGTCTAGGTTATTGAGCATTCAGCTAAGAACTTTTATTTTATTCATTTCAATTGCAAGTTATTACAATGCCTTAAAAGCAAGTTTCAAAGTACGGAAACACTTTATTGATTCATAAAGTTCTGTAATGTGTCAAAGTTGTATTGAATTGTATTCTTTGATGATTTTCAAACTTTGGTATGTTTAATTACAGTATTTAATTACCATAGGTGTAGGTTTTAAAGTTTTATTGAATTGCACGAATTTAATGATTTATAAAACTTTGTAATTTTGAATGCTTAATGTGATAGAATAAGTTACTGGCTATATATCATCAGTAGGTTCTTGTGAACTAAGTACTTGTGTATGTTAACTTTATTGTATACATTATTAAAATGTACAGTAATTGTTATTAATACCTGTTCGATTATCCATACAAATTGATTATGCAAACTAGTACTGGTCCCAATTAGTTTGGATAATTGATTCTCTACTGTATATGAAAAACCATTGATCTGTCCAGTGGTGAAAACAATGTGGCACTGAAAAGATGAATCAGTTTCATTACAGGCATCCAGTAATTAACTAAGAAAATCAAAGAATACAGCTGTACTTTTTCTATACAGCAGAAACTTCAGAAGTCACATGACGTGAATATGGCAGCCATATTAGAGTTAATGTCATGGTCACTATCACATTTAGAATGCAAATATGTAGTCACTACTGTACCTCAAATTGTTTCTGAGATACACTATGAAACAGCACTTGCAGAGGCACAAATGGGTTACAAGCTTTATTTCTAATATTTCTAATAGTCTGTGAATAAAATGGGTGAGACTAATTTAAAAATAAATTTAACTAGCAGTATAAGTCCCTTGCTCTAAAGGGATTCTACAAAAGACCTATATAATTCTGGGTTACACTGAATCGAAAATTCAAATGAAGTAGTTAACACATTGCTATCTATCTGAAATAGTAAGTACTCTGTACAAAAACAGTTAGCAGTGTAGAATAGAAATACGCTCAATTTATTCAACTCATAATTGACAACTGACAGAGTCCCATTATTTTAATTAAGAAGTGTATATGGATTTTATATTTCTTAAATGGCATGCTATATAACAACATGCAGTAACTAAAAATGTGGCAGACTGCACCTTCAGCATGTGTGCAAAAAGAGACAAGGTGTCAGACTGAATCAGACATCCAGCACTCCAACACCATACAAAGAAAATAAAAGGTATCGGACCGGAGGGAGTAACTCTGCATATCCACCATGTGCAGTGGGAGGGAGCATTTAAACATGGTTATTTCATACCAAGTGCTTTTGTTTCTGAAGTAAACCGATTGAGATTCTATTGTGCAAACAGGCCTTCGCCAGCAGTCATTTCCTTAACTAGAGAATGCAGCCCCTCCACCAGTCTCTCTGCATGAAGTATGCATCAGAACAAAAGCACAGGGAGAGAGCTCTATTCTGTAGCTGCACACTGATTGTTCTGTCACCTGCCCTTTGCAAAAGGCAATAGCTAACCGCTACCTAGTTCCCTAGCTGACAAACTAGCTCCATCTATTTTCACTATAGCCGCTTCTGGCCCAGGTGCTGGACAGAGAGTTGGCATGACATTCTATATCAAGATGAATTGGCGCAAACTCCTGATTCCAAGATTGTTTTATAGCATTTAATTTAGTTTCTTCCCTTGCTTGGATGAGCACAGCTCTAGTTATGGATTTCTATTCTAATGTACTGGAGCAGACACTGAAAGGAGCCAATGAAGCAGATGCAGGAGTGGGGACAGCAGGGATACTGATCAATAGACAAGGCCCTGACCCCAGCCGTTCAGTCTCTGCAATGGTTGCTGTGCTTGAAAATGCCATGTGTGCAGTTTCAGTAGGAAACCAAACACAAGGGACATGTCTCCGTACTTTTCAGGCTGATGATGTGTGTGGGCTGGGGGGGTGGGGGGGTGGTTGGGCAAATGGGAGGATATGCCCCCAAAAAAGTCCCAGTCTGTTTTGCTGAGTTTCAAAGTTAGAAGCATTCTATATAATCCCTTGAAAGTATAGCTGGTAGCAATTCCAAATGTACATTATTTTCCATATCATTTCAATTTGTTTGGTTTCCAATTCTGCCATGCTACTATTTTTTTTTATTTAAATCACATCCTTGCACCAACGTCACTGGTGACAAATGCACATAGTATTGTACTTCTGGCTCACGGGTACATGTAAAATCATCATGAGTATATCAAGAAACTTTTGTGTGATGCCCTACAGCAGTACAAAATTGACTGACTATTTCTGTCCTTTTGCCCTAACACACATGCAATTTGCGATTTTCATGTTGAGTTTCATGTTGACAGTTGTACAGTTAAAATGTTTCATTAAGGGGCAGTAAACCACTGTTTTTTATGCTTATGTATAGCTTAGTACTGTAAAGCCTCTACAAATACTAAAATACAATCACATGATACTGTAGATTGCAATACCTTCATATTAACGTGTCATAACTAAATTACTATTGCGCTTCATTTTGCATATCTACACTATTCGGCACAAACACTGCTGCGTGACCTTTGGCCCAAAACATTAATTTTTGACAGGCCTCGGAGATGTTCAACATACTACAACATAAAAGCTGTTTCCTGACCTTTGATCTAGACTTATTTTTCATCAGCCATTTCTTGGAGACCTTTGACCAAAGGGGAAAAATTGAAGACACTGACTCTCCATAGAAACTGTGTGCCTTTTGATCCAGGCAAATTCATTTTTTGTGTCACAAGATGGATGACACAATATTGTGTTCACAAACTGTGCATCAGAAAGAAAACTAAAAACGTACATCCCCTAAAATATTAGAGAATCCAGCAGGGTTAGTGTAGTTAGGTAAATATTAAATATTTACCTGCTGAGCAAGTAGGGGTGCTAACTTTTTGCTTTTGGTTTACTTCTTAAAATATGTGCTTAGTTTTCACATTGTTGCTTCCTATTCCCTACTTGAGAGATAAAGGTGACATTTCACCTCAGAAAGGCTTGCTTGTTTTACATTATGATCATGCTGTGTGCACAATTATCCAAGCTTGTGATAACCATGTCTGTATTACAAATGCACTACCGCAGGTGAGATTATTATATTACGTTTTTAAACCTTTGTTTTTTTCACTCTCTTTTAATTCTATTCTATTTTACATATTTAAAGGGGAGCTGTACTCAAAATAACAAGGCTCTCTGTGCCCTGTACTCATAACAGATGTGTCTTGCTGTGCCAATTTTGTTAAAAAGTTAAATGTTTGGTCAATGGAAATGCAGACCGTCGTCATATTGGAACCTTTCTGGCACCGCTGTTACGTCATATCCCTCTCTCTGCAGTTTCATCAATCTAGAGAGAATTTTGGTATTAATCATGCTAAAGGGTGACACAGAGATCCATTTTCTTGACAAGACAGTTGATCGTCCTATCAAAAGCAGAAAATTAATAACCTCAAATAACCAGTGTGAAAACAGAGTAGCTGAAATACTGCAGTAGTGCTATAAAATACAATGAAGATAAAATGAAGATTCTTTAAAACATTTAGCTAAATCATCTCTCTACCATTTTATGACCAATACACACACGCACACACACACACAAAATTTAGGAGAAACAAACACATAGGTGTTTAAAGCCATTTACAATTCTATTCACCAGTGGGTAAGATTTTACTGGCATTTGTGTTTGTCACTGCACACATTTTTTTATTCTTTTTTTTTTTTTTTTTTTTTACTTTTTTGGCACTATAGTTGCTGGGTATAAATATAAGTGGGTTAAAATGAAGAAATAAACTACATAGTCCCCATATTTTGCAGACAGACTTAGCATTACAGATGTTCAGATGTTGGCAAAATAACTAATTCTTTATTTTCTAATTAGATTGTCTAGTTTAACTTCACATTGCCTATGCAACCTTGCATACACAATTTTTTTTGTTTGTTTATTTATTATTTGAGACTGGAACCAAATTATTTTTCAAATTCATTGTAAGTATATTTCAGTGTTGATAATTAAAAATGAATTTTTGCAATAGTGACTCTTTAAAATGGAATGAACCTGTCTTGTGAATATGTTTCTATAGCATTCATAAAGAGGATGAAGTCATTACATTTTTTTTTAAGCATTACTGTACTTAGTTTTCCATTTCCTTTAATCTTTTTAGCTGGCCTGATCTAAATTTAAATTTCTGAATGGACAGTAGACATATTACTTATGCAGCCTTTTCACATTACATACATACATTTCATATGACTAGCTTATTTAGTTGTTTTATCAGCATCTTTTATTTATAAATGTGTGCCCTTCTTGCAAAACACAAACCTGGTAAAGAGGAAATTAACATAGCAGCAGACAGAACAGGCCGTTTTGTGAAATTTACATAAAAGCCCTTTAATTGGCTTTGAGGAGTAAAAGGCACTTGCTTTAAAATTATTTCATCTCAGGCTGGAATAAAAGGATTAGAGGATCTTGTTTGTTCCGAAGGTTATTCTGGAACAGGAATTAATTCAATAAAAATTGGCTGACGAGCCAACTATTACTGTAATGCACATACTGTAAGATTAAAGCATTCTGAATGCTTATCGCCGATGTAACACGAGGCAACTTTCAAGCAACTGTTTCAACAGTTGCAGCAACTAGTTATCTGTGACTTTGTCAA